>NW_008337053.1:2301069-2301419 GCF_000622305.1 Nannospalax galili | reverse complement strand
AGGTGTGGAATGGAGCTGGCCTGGGTCTGCGAGATGAGCTGTGTGTGCTGTGGACTGAGAGTCAGAGCCATGGAGCTGCCAGAACCCTTTGGGAGCCAGAAGATCGTGAGTGAATCCCAGATGTCCAGCCTTGAGCTACTTTGCTGGACTTTGGTTTTGCTTAGGTGTGCCCGATTCTTCCCTTTGAAATAAGACAGTACTTGTTTTGGATTTTACAGAAGCCCACCCACAGTTGAGACTTTTAAAAGAGACTATGGACTTTTAAGTGTTTGGATTTTGTTTTAAGGACTGTGGGGTTTTTAAGGTTCTACTGTCTTATGTTGTGATATTAATGTTATATCTTGGGGACA
>NW_008337053.1:2235837-2300949 GCF_000622305.1 Nannospalax galili | reverse complement strand
GGCCTGTGGCCATGTCTGAAGGGCATCTTCTTGATGAGTGATGTGGGAGGGCCCAGCCCACTGTGGGTGGTGCCACCCCTGGGCAGGTGGGCCTGTGTTGCATAAGAAAGCAGGCTGAGCAGGGGCCAGGAGAGCAAGCCTATAAGCAGCGTTCCTCCATGGCCTGTGCTCCAGCTCCTGCCTCCAGGTTCCTGCCCTGAGTTTCTACCTTGGGCTCCCTGATGAACTGTGTGCGACCTGGGAGATGTAAGACAAATAAACCCTTTCCTCCTCAAGTTGGTAGTGGTCAGAGTGTTTTGTCACAGCAATGAAGAACAGACTACGACACCCATCAATCAGCCTTCGGCAGCCTCTGCTACTTTATACAACGGCACCAGTTCCACCATTCCCTCCTTACATCATACTACTAAGAATGCTTCTAGGTTAATCATTCACAATTTTTATGCTTTGCATATGAACAGAAATTTCTTTTACTAAGATCTACATTACAGTATGTTGTTCATAAAGGCAAAATCTAAATTTAAAAAATGACTAATAACTAAATACTGAAGCATATTACCTTCTAAAATATTTGTGTCTATCAGTCTGTGGAATTTTATGTACATGTGTGAGGAGGTCAAAAAAGGGTATAGGATCCTTGAGAGCTGGAGTTACAAGCACATGCAAGATGCCTGGCTCGTTACATGGATGCTGGGATTCCAATGCTGGTCCTCATGGCTGCATAAGAGCTCCTAACTGTTGAGCCATCTCTCCAGCCTAGCATACCATTTTTAATTTGTAAATTAAAAAAAAAAAAAGTTTTATGTGTGTGTGTGTGTGCCACATACATGCAGGTACCTGAGAAGGCCACAAGAAAGCTTCAGAGCCCCTAGTGCTGGAGTTATAGGTAGTTGTGAGCTGTCTCCCAAACTCAAATCCCCTGAAAGAATAGCAAGTGCTGAGCCATCTCTACAGCTCTAACTGTAATTAGTTTATAAGCTGGTAAGTCAGTCATGGCAAATACTGGGATTAGATTTTTTTTCAAGTACATTTAGCCTTTTCAGCTATGGATAGATTAAAAGTAAGAATAAATACTTCATCTCAATGAGATCGTATCCAATAGCATTTTCTAGTACAATGTGGAGTACCTGAAGAATTAAATACTCCTGAAGAATTCTGTCAAAAATTTACAAATACTGTAACTTATGAAAAAATGGGCCTGAGCTGAAAACACTAGTGCTTATCTTAACAATATAAAATTTTTAGGATGAGGGCCGGGTGTGGTAGCACACTAATCCCAGCACTTGGGAGAGAGAGGCAGGCGGATCTCTGTGAGTTCGAGGCTAACTTGGTCTATATAGCAAGTTCCAGGCCAGCTGGGGCTACAGGGAGACCCTGTCTCAAAAGTACCAAAAACAGAAAAAAAAATTTTTTTCAGGAAGAATATTAACAGTAACAAATGAATGTAATATAGGCAACATAACAAAAGATTTTAATTTTTGTGTTCCAGTTAACCTAAGACTTAGTTCTAGGAACTGGGGTAATACAAGCATGTTTAAATATGAATGGACAAACCTGAACATCATCTTCTAACTTAAATTCTGATAAAGAATTTGTAATGATGTCTGTACCTCAGTTTAAGGCTTTCAGAGAGTCTTTCAGCTTCTTCAATAGCTTTTTTGATGTTTGCAGGTCCAAGTATTGAATGAAAGTAGTCCTAAAATTACATAAAAATCATCCCATTCTGTTAGTACTAGGAATTGCACACACCACTAATGTTATGAAAAACATTAAAATCATGGTGCTTATATAAAAATTTAGATGAAAAAAATATTTTTCTAAACTTCAAATCTATATAAATGCAAATGTATCCCCCAAATGTTTCAAAAGTATCTCTTTACATCATTAGTATACAAAAAAAATCAACTATGTAGAAAACTTTACTTATTTGTAAGCTACCATTAAGTGTAAATACTATAATTATTATTTATGAATACATGCCAAAAAGGAAAGCTTTGGAGAAAAAAGATTTTCTTATTGCAAATATGTAATGTACTAAGTTCTTTTTCTCCCGTTTCAGAAGGAATAAAGCAAATTATGTAAAGATATACAGCACAGGATTTACTTGATTTGTTTACATGTTTATTTAGACACAGGGGCTCAGGCTGGCTTAGAACTTATGATCCTCATGCCTCAGCCTCCTGAATGATTGGATTGTAGGTGTGTACTACTATATTTGGCTTTTTAAAAATTACTTGTATTATACAGAAATTTTTGCTTTTATCTGTACTTTATAGTAACTTACTTCACATGTTAACTGGAGTTAAGGCACTTCTGACACCTAAAACAAGTTTTACACTTAAAGAAACCTTGAATTTCTAAAAATTCAGTAATAGAAAATAATAACATGATTTAATTTTTTTACTTGTACTTTTTGATTTATTTTTATTTTATGTGTATGAATGTTTTGTGTGCTTGTATGTAAAGCACACCTGTGCATGCAATGCTCATGGAAGCCAGAAGAGGGTGTCAGATTCCCTGGAACTGGAGTTATGGGTAGTTGTTTAGCCACAATGTAGGTGCTAGGAACCAAATCTGGGTCCTCTGCAGAGCTGCTGGTACTCTTGCCCACTGAGCATCTATCTATCCAGCTTCATGAGCTAATTCTTAGAAAAGAGAAAAGGTTTGGACACATAAGCCTACTAACAAGCAAAGTGAAGTTTTGTTTAAAAAAAATTACTTCAGGGACTGGAGAGATGGCTCAGTGGTTAAGAGCACTGAGTGCTCTTGCAGAGGACCCAGGTTCGATTCCCAGCACCCACATGGTGGCTACAAACCGTCCTTAACTCCAGTTCCAGAGGAATCCGAAGCCCTCTTCTGACACAACACAGGTGCACTCATATACATGCAGGCAATGCACTCATACACGTAAAATAAAAATAATAAAATATTTTTTAAAAAATTACTTCAAGACTACTCAATATGATCAGTGAAGTTTTCAAATCAAGATTGGTTAGGTATGACTTTGATAACTGATTATTAGAGCTAATTCACTACATGTTAATAGGACACTGCAAACGATGCTTATAGCACAATTTATCATAAAAAACAGTAATTAGAATTGGTATGTGAGAACCATGAAGTCAAGAAAATATGTTGTAACAGTTATATATCTATCTAAACTAAAAGCAAAATGCATTTTATTTTCTAATGACCATGTTAGAAAGTAATATCACTGATATTACCCTTGACCAAGTAGTATCAATACAATGCAACTTCTACAAAATCATAACAACTGAACAGTACAGGCACCTCAGGTACCACACTGTCCTGACTACTAATGCAACCCTTCGCAAAAAGTATAACACAGTCATTACTGGAATTTTCTGATAAAAGCAAAAAATAAGGTAACAACAAAAAATGCTCTGTTTTTTGTTTTAATGTTCATGAACTCTATTTAAAAAACCAGTCTGAGCCGGGCATGGTGGTACACTTGGGAGGCAGAGATCGAGGGATCTCTGTGAGTTCAAGGTCAGCCAGGTCTACATAGTGAGTTCCAGGTTAGCTGGGGCTACAGTAAGACCCTGTCTCAAAAAAGACCAAAAAAACCACTCTGACCGGGACTCAGCAGTTAAGAGCAATGGCTGCTCTTGCAGAGGACGGAGGTTGGATTCTCAGCACCCATATGATCCATAACTCAGGTTCCAGGGAACTCAATCTGCTCTTCTGGTCTTCATAGGCACTGCATAAACATGGTGCACTTAAATACATGCAGGTAAAATGTTCACACATATTAAAAAAAAATTTTTTTAAACCATTGAAAGCCTATCTTAATCTTACTTAAATGTTATTTAAAAAGCACTGTCTGGGTGTACCTATTACTACCAGGAGATACTTCTCTGTATTTGTGAGCACAGCTATATAAATATACATATTTTCTATTTCCCAACAGAATGACAAGTGGCAGAATGTAGAGATAACACCTAATTCCTAGTCAACTAAAACTAGTCTCAGATTTATCAACTATGATTTTCCTATTCCTGAAACCCAGATTCCCGAAATGAGGACTCTTAAAGGATTAACAATAATGCCAAGAAGATTCTAGTTTTATGAGACTTTATTACGCTGTATTTTAACACCCCCCGCCCCTTTGAGATAACCCTGAAAGCATGGTTCATGAACTGGCTGTTTTTCTTTTAGAAATACTTAAAAAAAAAAATTTGTGTGTATGCGTGTATTGCCTGCATGTATGTAAGTGAACCCATGTCATGCAATGGCTGAAGAGGTCAGAAAAGTGTTGGATTCCCCTGGAACTGGAGTTACAGACAACTGTTAGCTACCATGTAGGTGCTGGGAATTGAACCTGGGTCTTCTGCAAGAGCAGTCAGTGTTCTTTACCACTGAAACACCCCTCCAGCCCCTTCTTTTATTTATTTTTATTTTATGTGTATGGGTATATTGCCTGCATATATGTGAGTGCACCTGTGTTGTGCAATGCTGTGGAGGTCAGAAGAGGGCTTCGGGTTTCCCTGGAACTGGAGTTAAGGACGGTTCGTAGCCGCCATGTGGGTGCTAGGACTCGAACCTGGGTCCTCTGCAAGAGCAGTCAGTGCTCTTAACCGCTGAGCCATCTCTCCAGCCCTGCCCCTTCTTTTTCTTTTTTTTAAATTAATTTTTATTTTATGTGTATGAGTGTAACGCCTGCCTGTATCTAGGTGCACCATGTCATGTAGTGCTGGTGGAATGGCAGAAGAGGGCAGCAGATCCCTGGAACTGGGATGGCTGTTAGCCACCATGTGGGTGCTGGGAATTGAACCCAGGTCCTTTGCAAGAACAGCCAGTGCTGTTACTGGCTGAGCCCATGAACTAGCTGTTTTCAATCACATCTACTGTGTCCTCTACTGAGAGGTTGCTAAATTAACAACTTTTACCTAAATCTTAAATACTCTAACATAAAAGAGTGAAAAACGTAATTTGTATACCAATTTAAGTAGTCATAACTAGAAAATAGCTAGTATATTGTCTCACATACTTGAAGTACACTAGAAAGGTTAGATTAAATAAAGCAGAACAAGAAAGCTGTAAGATCAAAAGTAGATTAGGTACTCTATACAGAGCGAAGAAAAATAATCCTTTTACTGAAAACCAGGCATCCAAAGTAACAGCCTGGGCCACCTGAACCTTTGTGGGAAGCTTTCTTTTCTCTTTTCTCTTCTCTCTCTCTCTCTCTCTCTCTCTCTCTCTCTCTCTCTCTCTCTCTCCCCCTCTCTCCCTCTCTCCCCCCCCCCCCCCCCCCTTTTTTTTTTTTTTTTTTTTTGTCAGACAAGATCTCCCTGTAGCCCCAGCTGGCCTATAGACCAGGTTGCTATATAGACCAGGTTGGACTCAGAGATCCACCTGCCTTTGCCTCCTGAGTGCTGGGATTAAAGGTGTGGCCACCACCACTGTGATGCAGGAAGCTTTCCAAACCTCCATTTTTACAGGACACTTTCACTCAGGTACTCCCTTAGGAATGCAGATGACACTAAAAATGGAAAGATCCCTTACCAATTAAAATTAACTCCAACCTAGTCAAGGGAGGAAAGCAGCAGCCAAAAAGGTATTTCTAACCTCGCCAGAGGGAAAAAAGTACTAACTTTTAAAAACAATGCAAAAAGTAAACAAGTACATAAAAATATTAGTCTAACAATAGACAAAACAGTAAATATCAAAGCTACCAAAGTTAACCAAATCTCAAATCTTCCAAAAATATTTATTTTAATAAGTACTGTTCGCCCCGTCTCTACTTTTATTCATGGCAGTGTGGGGGGTGAGGGGTTGCCACAGCACACTCGTGGGTCAACAGACAACTCTTTAGGTTCTCTCCTTCCACCATGTAGGTCCCAGGAATCAAATTTGGGTGGTCAAGCTTGGTAGCAATTGCCCTAATCCACTGAGTCATCTCACCTGCCAGCCCTTTTTAAAAGCAATTTCACATTAACAGATTTTAAAGACTATTTAAATTTAGGCAGGCTTCCGAGTTCTTATCCACAATAGATACGCAAATAACTGTAAATATTTAAACAAATTTACCAGGGAAGGACTAATTCAGCCATTTATGGGCAGGAGGATGAACCTCTGTGCGCAAGGGGACGCTGCTCCAAAACTAATTCTGAAACCCAGTAACTAACAGCATATACTTTGCTGGTAGGAAGAAATGACCACTATCAGCTGAAACATTAAAGTCATCCCTCTTTACTAACAAAAGAAATTCTATCAGTCACGGTACTCGGAAAAGAAATTAAGAAAATTTGTTACTTCTTTAAGTCAATTTAAATGAAACAAGCTTAGCACTTGGGAGGCAAAGACAGGCTGATCTCTGTAAGATGGAGTCCAGCCTGGTCTACATAGTGAGTTCCAGGTCAGCTGCGGCTACAGGGAGACACTATCTCAAAAAGACCAAAAATAAATAAATAAGTCAATTCCATCATTACAGAACAAAATAAAGTATCATATAACTACAAGGGCTAACCAATTGTGCAACTGGAACCACCAAAATAAACTACCACTATTAATTTTTGGAGTTTTTTTTTTTTTGTCTTTGAGACAGGGTCTCCCTGTAGCTCCAGCTAGCTTGGAACTCACTATATAGACCAAGTTGGCCTTGAATTCACAAAGATCTACCTGCCTCTGCTTCCCAAGTGCTGGGATTAAAAGCAAGCACCACCACACCTGGCTACCACTATTAACTTTAAAGTGGCTACACATAATGGTGCACAATGGAAATCCTAACACTTAGGAGACTGAGGCAGGAGGATTGTGAATTCCAGGCTAGTATGGCCTACAAAATAAGACCCTACCTTAAAAAAAAAAGGGGGAGGGGGGGGTAGGCTTCTCTATGAAGAAAAAAATCTCTAGGCAGTTATTTTGCTATTATATGACAGCAAAATCACTTATTTCTACACCACCAACACAGAACTCTTCCTATTTCTTTAGTACCATCTGCACATTCTTTTGTCTACTTCCAGGACAATCCAAATGCAAACATTTTCTCTATAGCACTAATCCTAGTTGTCAGTTTCCCTCTGTTTACACCACTGCTGCCCTCTCTCTACTCATGGCTTTAGCGAACGATTACACTGGTATTGCTAAATGAATTAAGAGCAAGAAAAGAAAAAATACTAAAATGAAAAGGTGTTGGAAGTCTGTCTTGATTTTACAAGCCTAGATCTTTAACAAGTCTATACTGCCAGTCAAATAAAAAAAGTTAGCATAGAAGGACCAATGATTAAACCTTAGATCTTGAAACAGCACAAATGAAAACACAGTAATATTCTTATTTATTTTTATTTTCAATTATGTGTGTTTTGTGTGGATGTGTGCTGTGAATGTGCAGGTGCCCTTGGAGGCCAGAAGGCGGTGTTAGAACCTCTGGAGATGTGATAGTTGTGAGCTGCCCAACATGGGTGCTGGGAATCAAACTCAGGTCTCTGGAAGAGCAGGAAGAGCTCTTAACCAATGTGCCTTCTCTCCAGCCCCTCTTTTTTTGTTACCAATACAAGGTCTCACTATGCTGTCCAAATGGGCCAGATCTCTGAGGCTTAGCCACTCAAGCCGCTGAGAGCACAAGCATGATCCACTGCACTCAGCTGCCATTTTTCTTATTTAGTACACGAGCAAAGGCAATCCTTCCACTTGATCAGGCAATAATTTATTAAAATCAAGAGCAAATGATCAGGGGCTGGAGAGATGGCTCAGCAGTTAAGAACACTTGCAGAAGACCCGGGTTCAAATCCCAGCACCCACATGGCAGCTAACAACTGTCTGTAACTCTAGTTCCAGGGGATCTGACAGCCTCTTTTGTCTTCCGCAGGCATTGCATGACACGGGTGCACTTACTTACGTGCAGACAATACTCATACGCAAAAAAAAAGAGCAAATGATCAGTCTATATATATGAACTTGTACTGACCTGAGGTAAACATACATGCATGCACACACTTGCAAATAATGAAACTGTTTTTAGTTTACTTTTTCTACATAAGAGTTTGAACTTGACACTGCATAATGTAATTTAAATTGAATTGTTATGCTGTTGGCATAGCCCAGTGGTAAGGATCTTGCTTAGCATATGCTAGACCCAAAGTCTGATTGACTGCACCACAAGTAAACAAAATAAAAATGAATTACATTGTTAGTTAAAACTTTTATAGGAAATCGAGTTCTATTATATAAAAATAACAAACAAAAATGCAAAACTAAAAGGTACCTGCTGTTGCTTGAAATCAGGTCTTTTTTTGATAAGATTATAAACAGTCACATATTTCATGTATAGTACGTAGGCCCTTTCCTCATCACGATCTAATCTGCATTCTTCTGCTGCCTTGAAGATCTTCAGAGCACTGTGTACGTAACTTAAAATAAGGGAAAAATAAAATAAAATACTTGCCATGTGTGGGGGATACAGATCATAAATAAAATCTACAGATGATCTTGATAAAGTAAGTTTTATAATTTAGGTTGTCTTATTTTACACAATTACAATTCATACCATCTTATCTGTAATTAGGTTAGTCATAGGAAAAACAAGACACTACTAGAAAGAAGTAACCCATTTTAGGTCTACCCTTTAAAACTCTCCTGTCCTTAGTATCTGAGAAAGCTTAAAAGTGGATTATTTGAAAATAAAACAACAGTTGAACAGACCTACTTTCACTTAGTCTAAGAAGCCAATGTTTCCCTATTTTTCCCCTGAAAGGCCTTAAAAAGCTATTTTTCATAGGTAATATTTAGAAACAAGAGTTTACTCTGAGATTTTTCCCTTCCGACCTTTAAAGTTTTAACCAACTTTCAGCAATGTTGTTTTCCTCCCATTTTCCACTTATCTCCTATTTATTTATTTATTTATTTATTTATCTATTTATTTATTTATTTGGTTGGTTGGTTGGTTTTGGTTTTTTTGAGACAGGGTCTCCCTGTAGCACCAGCTGGCCTGGAACTCACTGTGTAGACCAGGCTGGTCTTGAACTCACAGAGATCTGCCAATAATTTTTCGACTAAGATTGGGGCCTGCTGTCCATTTCCACAGTTCTGTGCTGGGTTTTTGTCTGCTTAAGTTTGAATGGGTCTTGTGCATGCTGACACCATTGCTGTAGGTTCATCTGAGAAGGGTCCCAGAAGCCTGTAGTCATGCACCTCCTCCCTGGCTCTTTGATTCTTTCTGCCCCCTCTTCCACAGTGGTACCTGAGCCCTAGGTGGGTGGATTTTAATATAGGAGTCCTGTCCAAGGACCCACACTCTGTAGACTTTTTTAACTTTTCTTTTTTTTTTTTGGTCTTTTTTGAAACAGGGTCTCCCTATAGCCTCAACTGGCCTGGAACTCACTATGTAGACCATGCTGGCCTTGAACTCACAGAGATCCACCTGCCTCTGCCTCCCAAGTGCTGAGACTAAAGGTATGTACTACCACGCCCTGCTTGCAGACTCTTATTCACTACATTTTGGCCATTTGTGACCTTTTGTGTTCCTGGTCCTCTGTTGCATGAAGGAGTTACAGTGATAAGAATTGAAAGATGCATTAGTGTTCTTTTTATCCCTTGTTCTATGCTCTGTGAGCCTTAGGTATAGAAGTTGTATCCTAGATGTGCCACTTAGGTTTGGGCAATTCAGACAATCTCTGTGTGTGACTTAAGTTGTAGAATTCTGTAATAATCGCTGTTGCAAAAGAAAGTTCTTTGATGGGCAGTGACTGGGATATTTATCTGTAAATTTAAGGATCCATATTTTGCACACAGTAAGAAATTACATTTGTCCAGGGATGTGGCAGCCTTGGGGTTTTCTCTAAGATCTATGACTTCTCCAGCTGTGCACATTTGACTATGTTTACAGTATCACACATAAATTTCCTCCCATTGAGTGGGCTTTAAGTCCAATTAGGTAGCTAATGATTACCCCAAAACATAAAAGTGCCACTACTGCACCAACGCTGTTTGCTGTGCCAGTCATTGATGTGGTTGTTAGGCCTTGAAGCTGGGGTTGGACCATCGATCAATGTTTTCCCTTAGCAGCTTATAGTGTTCTCCAAAGCTATGAGAACTACAAAATTTAGCAATTTTAACAACCTCTTATTAGCAAAATTATATTTTCAGCAAGTATCAGATTCTGCAGCCTTGTTGGAAAGCTGTTATCTCTATGTTTGCCTTAGTCAGTAAATACACTGTTCATCAAAAATAAAAATTCATACAGCAAATTAAGTTAAAAGCTGATGTCAAATTGATACAAAATAAAGCTTCACAGAATACTAGACAAAAAAGCACCCACAGCAAGTCTTTTAATCAAAGACTTACATGTGTACTATACGAGAATAAAGTTGATCTTTAATTAAAAGTTATTTATATATTGTTTTATGAATAAGAAATGGCTAAGGCTGAATGATTCTGACTGAGCCTTTGTGTTCTCTGTCTTTTAAATGTATCATAGAGTAAACATGGGGGTCGGGAGAGAATTTGCATTGAGCAAACATATATTTATCCTGCCAAAATTAAGAACTTCTATAGAAGATCTTATTCATGTGATGGCATCTTTCTTCAAATAAACTTTAGCTAGTCGTTAAATTTGAATAATAAGGAAATGACATAAAATTAATAATTTAATCAAACTAGGAAAGAATACATACTTCTTAGTGCTTATTTTCTCTGGTTTCACTTCTGTCTTCTTATTGAGGTCTTTTAGTGAAGAACTGAGGTAGAGCTCTTTAGGAACTGAAGCCACAGCAGGCATGGTCAAGGTTTATGTTTCTATTTTTACAATGGATGGTATCCTTCATGAAAAGTAGTCCTTTTCTGAAACAAAACAAATCCATTAATTACTCTCATTAGCAAAAATAAGTAAGCTGTTAAAAAAAAAATTGAAACACTAAGACTAGGGATGTAGTTCAGTAGTAAAGTGACTGCCTCTCATGCACAGGCTGTGGACTGGATTCTCAACCTGGCAAAATAGATCTCCCCGACCCACACAAAACAAACAAAAATATTCCTATACTGTCAAGTGTGGTGATTTATATCTGTTTAAGGCTAGCAAATCAGGAGGCTGAGGAAGGAGGATTATGAATTCAAGACCAATCTGGGCTACATAGTACTCAAAAAAACAAACCCAAGCACATGTGCTCATGCACACCCCCAACATCCCCAAACACCCATAATTTAATTGTATCCTTTGCTCCATATATGGCCTCGTCTACAACTTAACTTTTATAAATTTACACCATAAGAAGAAAATAAAGTATTTCTAACTGCCAGGCATGGTGACCTACATCTTTAATCCTAGCACTGGGAGACAGAGAGAGGCAGGTGGCTGGATCTGTGAGATGGATGTCAGCCTGGTCTACATAGTAAGTTGCAGGCTAGCTGGGGCTATAGGGAGATCCCGTCTCAAAAAAAAAACAAAACAAAAACAAAGCAAAAAGAAAAAAAGTAACAATGTACTTAGCACATATTTAATAAAAAGCTTTAAAGAAAGAAATTCAATGAGCATAACAATGCATTCACCAGGAAAAGTGCAATCAATGTATTGTAACTTACAGAAGGGAAGTTTATAGAAAGGAAGGTGGGGGAGATGAAGGAAAGGTGAGAGAGGGGAGACAGGAGGAAGAGGGAAGAGAGTTTCACACCAGGAGACAGTCTACGTGCCAGAAATTACAAAGTAGAAATCCATTAGATATTATTCAAAGTTACCTTAGGTCCAAGTCTGGATGGGGGTGGGGGCTGCGGGGCTGGGAGGGCTGGGCTTGCTTGCAGCTGTAAAAGGGAAGGAGGAGACTCAACTTTGTGAGAGTTGTAAGGTCAAGTCAGCTCTCTCTAACTGACCTTGAAAGCAGAGAGGGAGCAGAACAGACTAGGGGAGAGAACTGATTCTCCTTTAGAACAGAGAAGTAGGGAGAAGGGGGGAAGGGGGGGAGGGAGAGAGGGATTTGATCTGAACTGAAATACAGCATCCTGGAAGGAAGAGGGAAGCTTTTAAAACTTAGGAAGTAAACAAATCTTACAAGGCTCAGGAAATGACAAAATTTACCAGGCTGAAGAAGCTCCTAAAACTCCCAAGACTGACAAGGCCATTCTCTAGGGTTATATAAGCAGTTAACATTGCTCAGATGAGAACTCTCCCAAGTGGTGTGCTGTGCAGGGAGCTCCAGAGATGTAGCTTTTCTGAGTCATCCTCCAAGTTGGGGTGGGCTTTCTGAAGATGCGTCAGCCTTAGTTATCCATGTTCCTGTAGGTAACCCATGACCCTAGTCCTGTAACTAGCCCCAATAAACTGATTGTTCACTATACTAGCCTTGGGTAGAATCATTTCTTTGGTCTGTCATCAATGCTTAACTGGGGCAAATAGATATTTGTTCCTGTCTCCCTATAAAAAGTCACACAATAAGCAAACAAAAGGTAGATGGGCAAGGTGGCCTGCCTGTAATCCCAGTGCTCAGAACGCAGATCCCTGGGGCAAGTTAGTGTTTTATAACAGACCCTTAATTTTGGTATATGTGCTGCTACAGCAAGCATCACAAACTATCTGCTCATCTCTCTCCCCGAGAAATAATGTCTCAACCCCAATCTGTCCCTAGAAAGAACTGATAATCCCTGCTGTAAAGGTTAGGGCACCCAGATTTTGGGGAGGCATGGGGAGTCCAGCCCCTGCCCTCACAACTGAAAAAAAATTTATGGTCCTACCCAGTACCTGGCCAGACTAAATCTCATGGTGTCAACTTTCCACCACCCCTGAAAAACCATAAGAGTCTGAAATCCTGGGCTAGATGTGGTAGCATATGCCTTTAATCCTCTTTGTTGGGGGATCTGAAGGTTCCCTTCTGAACCTGTCTCTTCTAATGTAGTTCTTCTCTGAGCTTTGAAGGGAAGCCTCTTTCTCTCTTCAAAGCCTCATGGTGCTGCCTCAGGTATGATGAGGTTCCCCCTCCCTCTAGAGGTGGTCAGGAGACTCTCCTAACAAAGCTCATTCTGGTGGGTAATTCTGTGTCAGCTCCTTTTTGACCTGCTGTTCTGTTTTGTTCTAACAGTTAGACAAGCAGAACTCTTGGCTCTGGGTGCAGGGAGAGACCCTGCCTCAATATATAGAGTGCAATCAAGTAAGATTCATGACATCAACCTCTGGTCTCCACACACATGTGTATCCATACACATTTAGGCGCACTCACAAAAAAAAAATAAAATAAAATAAAAATCTGGAGCTGGGTGTGGTGGCTCACACCTATAATCCTAGCTAGAACTCAGGAGGTTGAAGCAGGAGGAAGGCCCTGAATTTGGGTATCCTAAGCTTCAGAGACTTGATTTTTTTTTTTTTTTTTTTTTGGTCTTTTTGAGACAGGGTCACCCTGTAGCCTCAGCTGGCCTAGAGCTCACTATGCAGACCAGGTTGGCCTTGAACTCAGAGATCCACCTGCCTCTGCCTCCCGAGTGCTGGGATTAAAGGCATGCACCACCATGATTGGTTCAGGGACTTAATCTCAAAAAAGTATAAAAATTTGGAATATCAGAGTCTTGGAACATCTTGATAAATCCTTAGGAGATTTTGTGGTATGAATGGAAGCCAGAGTATAAGCATTAAAAAAAAATTTTAAATGGGAATAAATAGCAAAAATCATAGTGCCAGGCATGGGAAACCTCCTTTTGAGTTGTTGATCAGGATAGGCCAAGAGACTCCCAACATAGTACAGGCTATTGCCACAGCCCTTGATGGCCTCCCAGAACTCCTTCCTGAAGACTAGCTTTGGTAGTATCAGAAGGTACTATGCAAACTGCCAAGGGAGAAAATCAATGATACTAACCAGCTGTAAAGTCTATGAACCATAACAATGACCAGCCTAGCAAATTGTTTCTCTATTGGTGTACTAGTGGCACTTTTATCTTGGGGGTCATCAACAGCTGTCTAAGTGGACTTAAGGCCTGCTCAATGGGAAGAAAATCATGCATGGTACTGAAACATAGCTAAGTACACATGGCTGGAGAGGTCATTGACCCTAGAGAAGAAACTGCTTCTGTCACTTCCCTAGACCAATGAAATTTCTTACTGTATTCTAAATATGTATCCCAGTATTTACAGACAAGTGTACCCCTTACCACTCATCAAAGAAGATTATTTTTGCAACAGATACAATTACAAGATTCCACAACTGGTTAAATGCAGAACAAGTGACTGTGAAGTGCTTAGCCCTAAGTGACCCAATGCAACCTCTACACTTAAGTCTCAGAAAACATCTTAGAAGAAGGGACAGAAAGAATGTAAGAGCCAGAGGAACAAGACACCTGCTTCTAGTTAACCCATTCTAGACATGGTAGGGAAGCTGCACCAATGAAAGCTCCACAGCACGGTGTCTAACGAGATCTGCATAATGTCAAAACCAGTTGACATGCAAGGTGGATGGAGGAAATGTCATAGGGTCCACCTCAAGATGAAGAGCTACAGGCAATAAATGGTGGCTGAGGAAGGGGGCCAATGGGGAAGGGGACATAAAAATCATTAATCTAGCCAGGTGTGATGGTGCATGCCTTTAATCCCAGCACTCAGGAGGCAGAGGCAGGCAGATTCTCTGTGAGTTCAAGGCCAGCCTGGTCTACAGAGTAAGTTCTAGGCCAGCTGGGACTACAGGGAGACCCTGCTTCAAAAAGACAGAAAAAAAAAAAAAAAGAATATGCAAACCGAGATGCATAGGCAATTTAAAAAAGACAATCACTAGCTATTTAAAAAATAAATTTAAGCCAGGCGTGGGGGCGCACGCCTGTAGTCCCAGCACTCGGGAGGCAGAGGCAGGTGGTTCTCTGTGAGTTCAAGGCCAGCCTGGTCTAAAAAGTGTGTTCCCGGACAGGTGGGGGTAAAGGGAGACCCTGCTTAAAAAAAACAAAAAAAAAAAAAAAAAAAAATTCAGTCATATATACCCAGCTGTATAAAAGCACTGTGCACTTACATGCATGCAGGCAAAATGCATATGTACACATGTTTTTTAATTATATAAAAAGAGATGAGCCAGGTGTACAAGGCTTTAATACCAGCAACCAAGAGGAGGCAGACAGATTTCTGTGAGTTTGAGGCCAGCCTGATGTACATATGACGTCCAGGGCAGCTGGGGCCATAGGAAGATCCTGCCAAAACAAAACAAAACAAAAAACAAGCAAGCAAACAAAAAGACTGAAGACAGGAGAAAATACTAGTTCTCTATTGAAACAACTGTGGAGAAAGATGACGCAGGTCAAGATGATGACTAGAGCAGCAAAAAGGGAATGGAAGGTGCAGATACAAGAAACACTGCAAAGGTAGGGTGACAGGAGTTGGCAAATGAATAGAAACTGAAAACAAAGTACAAGGACAACATCATGTCACCAAAATTCTTAGCAAGGGCTTTTAGAACAAAGGGGACTACATACATACATACGTACATACATACATACACACACATACACACATTTGCATACATATATTTCTGAGACAGGGTCTTGTTAGGAAGCCCTGGCTGGCCTCGAACTTGCAATATTCTTGACTCAGCCTTCCACCCATCAAGATTATTCTTTTTAAAAGCTGCCTTTTCTGTATTTACTTGATTTCTAAAAATAGCTCAAGTAATAATTTTCTCTGATAAAGTCTATCAAAACATCAACTACATTTAGTTTTAACTATACTATACATAATACTGTTGAATAAAGATGTTAGTGTTAAAAATACTTCCAGCTGGGCCAGTGAGATGGCTCAGTGGGTAGGGACACTTGCTACCAAGCCTGGCAACCTAAGGTCGATCCCTGGGACCCACATAGTAGCAAGAGTGGGCCAGCTCCCACAAGTTGTCCTCTGAGCTCCACATGTGTGCTTGGCACACACCCACATACATACATACATGCATAAAATAAATAAATGTAAAAATAAAAAAATTTCAGCATTGTTTGATGACGATTTATTTCAGCTTCTACTATCATACAAATTTCTGTAGAGGTTATTATTTTTCCCTAATCAAATCAGAAAGTAAAAATATATACCCAACTTAAATGTGAAGTCAGTATGTGTTGTTTTGATAAGTGATTCTGCATTTTGCCATTAAAGCCAAAACTTCAACAAAAACTGACAGAAAGTAAATTAAGGCCAGAATGACTAAATGAATCCATAACTTCTGTATTTTTATTGCAATAGTTAAAAACATAAGAAAAAGCAACAGCAAGAAGCCCACTGAGATATTTATATATGTGAATATATATTCAACAATTATGTACATCAATTTATGGACTCTATTTGTTCAGATGTAGAACCAAATATAGCATATAACCTAGTAAAACTAAATAATGTGTCAAAACAGAAATTAAATTAAATGTAAATTAAACCAAACAAACAAAGCATCCAGAGGTGGTGCTTGCCAAAGGTGAGGAAGGATTACTAAGAACTCAAGTCAGCCTGAGCTACAGGAACGTGGGGCTGCAGAGACGGTTAAGAGCACCTGCTGTTGTTGCAGAGGACCCAGGGGTTTAGTTCCCAACACCAGTATCAGGTGGCTCATAACCACCTGTAACTCCAGTTCTAGGGGATCTGATGCCCTCTGGTACCCTCAGCCACCAAACGCTCATATGTGTGTGTGTGCGCGCGCACGCGCGCACACACACACACAAATAAACAAATCTTAAACAACATGAATATCTCATATTACATTACAGCAGTGCTACTCCAAGTGTATTCCAAAGACTAACACTGGTTGTTGAACTACCTGTTGCTAGTCTATAATAGAAGCTTCCTACAGAATGTAAATCAACTAAGTATATTGATGGTTTTATAGCAACAAGACTTTCTCACTGCAGAAAGCACTATACTGATTTACATTCTAAGGCAAGCTTTTGCATGCTAAGGCAAGGGACTAGAGAGATGTCTCAACAGTTAAGAGTGCTTTCTGCTCTTGCAGAAGACCCAGGTTTGGTTCCCAGCACCGACATCAGGCAACTCACAGCCACCTGTAACTAATTCCAGGGGTTTCAAAGCCCTCTTCTGGTCTTTGTGGGCACACACACATGAGGTACAAATAGATTAAGGCAGGCACACACAAACACATAAAAATAAGTGAATCAGGAGCTGAAGAGAAGGCTGCTCTTACAGGGGACCTGGGTTCGATTCCCAGCACCCACATGACAGCTAACCATTGTCTGTAACACCAGTTCCAGGGGAATCAGATACCCCTTTCTGACCTCCGTGGGTATTGCATGACACAGGTACACTTATATACATGCAGGCAATACACTCATACACATAAAATGAAAAATCATAAAATGTAAAAAATAAGTGAATAAATCTCAAGAAACAATACATTCTAAGGCAAGAAGAAGGGGCAAGGTCAAAGTGAGCCTGGTAATCTACTTTGGTTTCTCTGTTGTTGTGATAAACACCATGACCAAAAACAACTCAGAGGAGAAAAGAGTTTATTTCATCAGTTCCCCACCAAGGAAGGTCAGAGCAGGAACCTAGAGGCAGAAACTGAAGCACATGCCATGGAGGAACACTGGTTTGCTCTGCTACCTTTTTAATACAGCCCAGGCCCATCTTCCAAGACGGCATTTCCCACAGTGGCTGGGCCCTCATACATCAATTAGCAATCAGAAAAGGGCCCCATGCAATCTGATGGAGGCAGTTTTTCAATTTAGATCCCTCTCCCAGGCATGTCTAGATTTGTTTCAAGTTGAAAAAAACTAACCAGTACACCTAGGGTACTTAAAGAGACCATGTCTCATAACCGAAGTAAAGTAGACCTTAAATGATTCTGAACAGCACTGCTCTAGGGATATAGAGAGTAGGCATTCTGATTTTAAAAATGCCTTAAAGGCTGGGTGTGGTGGTACATGCCTTTAATCCCAGCACCTGGGATACAGAGGCATCTGGATCTCTGTAAATCTGAGGTCACCTTGGTATATATAGAGAGTTCCAGGCCAGCTAGAGCTATATAGTGAGACCCTGTCTCAAAAAAAGCCAGAAAAAATGTATTAAGTCCTAGTTAACAAGAACAAGTTAATAAACTCATGAAACAATAAAGTAACAATCACTTGCTACTCTATACATTAATATGACTCTGGTCACTAGGAAGACTCAAAGAAAGCCAAGTTCAGTATAGCCAGAAAGAGAGAGAGAGCTTCAGCCATCCCACAGTGTACTGTTGTTTTCTGCTGGCCTTTCTGCCTTCATGGGCCAGCTTAAGTTTCTCCTCTCTGCTTCTGAGGGTTCCAGTTCTTGGAGTTCACTTCTTGGCCTGAGTCCTATAGTGCCTGTTATCTGTATTTCTCATTCAGTCCAGAATTGGGGCTAAATAACAATTTGAAATGATGAAACAGAGACAGGGTGAGAAAGGAAGCATTTCAGAATGGAAAACATAGAAACACAAAATAACAAATTACTATGGGAAAACAATGAGGAAAAATAAGCAAATTAGGAATTATTAAGTAATAATCTCCTGGATCAGTGGAACCCACTGATAAAATGCTGTATCCTGGCATCCACCTTAATAATCCTCAGTTAACACTTAAAAGCTTCCAGCTAAAAGCAATAATCACATTACTTAAGGAAACACAGTCACAGCATGAAGGACCTTCGAAGTCATCCAGAATTGTTTACATTTAACTTAGCAAGCAGTAAAAGCCAATTCTTGACAGGAAAAGCATTACCACAGGATAGCCAAATTGTCTATAAACAACTTGAAACAGACAGGAACAAGGGAAATGATACTATGGAAAAGAATAATTAGAGAGCCACTGCAGAAAAGAACAAATTAAGCACAATGCTTTGGTGATTCAATAATTCAAGTTAGTATTTTCATTTGCTTACAAACTAGCCCCCTATTGTCCTGTGCAAAGTGAAGAACATTAATGCTGTTGACCAAAGAACAGTAACAATCATGTCAAAAATGAATACTACATTGTGGTGCGTGCATGCAAACCCAGTACTCAGGAGGCTGAAGCAGGAAGGTGGCAAGTTTAAGGCCAGCATGGACCATATGAAGAGATGATGCCTCAAAAAACAACCAATAAGCAAAACAAAAAAAAAAAAAAAAAAAAAAAAAAAAAAAAAGGAAAAAAAATACTGTAGTTTAAAGCTGATCCATTTATAAAGCATTTCTCAACCTTGGCTTTATATTTCGAATACATGAAACTTTGTTGTGGGAGGCTGCTCTGTGCAGTGTAGGACCTTTGGCAACATCTCTGGCCTCTGCCCTAGATGCTAACAGAATCCCTCTTCTCCCCGTTGTGAGAAGCAAAACTCCCTGGACATCACTGAATGTTCTATTGGGGGAAAACTGCTTCCAAATAAGAACCAATCATTTTCAGAAAAGTAATTCACTCAGTTCTAAGCATGCTGAGTACACAATAAAAGAACAGCATCTAGGGACTGGAGAGATGGCTCAGCAGTTAAGAACACTGGTTGTTCTTGCAGAAGACCCAGGTTCGAATCCCAGCACCCACATGGCAGCTAACAACTGTCCGAAACTCCAGTCCCAGGGGATCCGACAACTTCTTCTGACCTCCGCGGGCACTACACGACATGGGTGCACTGACCTACAGGCAGGCAATACATGCATACACATAAAATTAAAAAAATAATAAACATTAATCCCAGCACTACTTGGGAGGCAGAGGCAGGCGGATCTTTGTGAGTTCAAGGCCAGCCTGATCTACATAGTGAGTTCCAGGACAGCTGGGGCTACAAGGAGACCCTGTCTCAAAAAAGACAAAAAAATAAAATAAAATAAAAAATAAATAAGTAAAGAAATAAAAATTTAAAGAGAACAGCATCTAAATACAGATATCTTTACAGAAATGTTAATTTTAAAAATATTGTTTGTGAGATTACAAAATACACTGAAAATGGTATCATATTACTTTTATTGTCACTGACAAAATGCCTGACAGAAATAATTTAAGGGAAAATCTATTTTGGCTATTTCAGAGGGGTTTCTGTCCATCTTAGCAGAGGAAATCATGACATAGTTCAAGACAGTAGGCATGTATAGAGGTCTCTCTAATCTGCCAGATCAGAAAGCAGAGAGCTCTGGGTGAACCTTCAGTGGGCTGCCCCTAGTGACAAACTTCCAGCAGCTAGGCCCCACTTCCTAATGACTCCATAGCTTAGAAAATAGGGTCAGAAGTTGGGGTCCAAGTATATGGGGGCACATTTTACAATAATTCTATTATCTTTGCTTCTGTATGGTCTATTTTAAAACTTCTACAATACTCTTTGAAACGCAGGTATCAGGCTTTGGGTTCAGTGGCATGCATTTATAATTTGAGTAACTAGGGAAGACTGAGGCAGGAGGATGTCTTGAACCCAGGAGTTAGAGGCCAGCCTGGGTAACAGTGAGACATTTTCAATATATACATACGAATTTTTAAAAGTATGGATATATAACTAAAATCAAAATAATAAATCACTAAGGAATTGAGCCCTTGTTTTTCTACAGCTGATTTTTACATCTAAAAGGAAGAAATATTCAGCAAAGGAACAGAAATCACTGCAGTGAAGGAAAAAGTACACATAAAATAAAAGAGTTCTAAGAACTTTGACAGAGATATTAGAATGCTAAGGGAAAGAACGGAAGGAAGGAAGGAAGGGAGGGAGGGAGACCCTGTCTCAAAAAGACCAAAATGAAGGAAGGAAGGGAGGGAAGGAGGGAGGGAGGGAGGGAAAAGAAAGGAATTGGCCCTCGTTTCCAAGAACAATCACATAAACTGCCTAACAATTGATATTTAGAATATTTACTATATATAGGATACAATTTGTGTGTACATGGTATATACATGTGTGCAGGTATGGACCCTTGTACAGGTTACATGTCTTACATAGGGTACAGCTCTGAAAGCCATTTGCTTCACAGGCTGAGGGGGTAGCTCAATGGTAGAGTGTGTTGATGAGCATGTGCAATACCCTGGGTGCCCTTACACCAAATATGTAAATAATAATGGTAAGAGCTGGCGCTGGAGAGATGGCTCAGCAGTTAAGAGCATACACTGCCCTTGCAGAAGATTTGAGTTTGGTTCCCAGCATCTACACTGTGTGCGTCACAACTGCCCGTAATTCCAACTCCAAGGGATCCAACACTCTTCTGGAATCCAAGGACATCCAAACTCACCTGCATAAATCCACATGATTTAGAAATAATAAAAACAAATCTTTAAAAATTTAATTTAATAAACTACTAATATTTGAATGGATACTTTTTTGACTTCTACAAAACTTTTTAAATATTTTATTTATTATTTTAATTTTATGTGTATGAGTGTATTGTCTTCATGTAGGTAAGTACACCCATATTGTGCAATGCCCCCGGGTCAGAGGCATTGGACCTGCTGGAGCTGGAGTTACAGGTATCTGTGAGCCAACGATGTGGTTGTTGGGAATCAAACTCCAGTCTTCTGCAAGAACAGTATGCGCTCTTAACTGCTGAGCCATCTGTCTCCAGCTCCAAGACAGCCTCTAACTTTGTAGCCCTGGCTGGTCTCAATCTTATGATCCACCTGTCTCTGACTCCTAAACGCTGGGATTACAGGTGGAGCCATCTCTCCAGCCCCCCAAACTTTATTTAAAAAAAAAAAAATACATATATATATATATATATATTTATAACTGTGAAATTTTTATAAAATACAATCCTTGCCTCCTCTGCTTCCTGAGCATCATGGGCTGAGCAGTCTGTGCCACACACTCTCACCACGATACTTTGCTTTACTTCAGACTCAAAGCACTGGATCCAACCAGTGTTGGACTGCCACCTCTGAAACTGTGAGCCAAAATAACTCTCTTCTCCCTTTAAAAATCATAATGGCTCAGTGGTTAAGAGGACTGGCTCTTCTTGCAGAAGACTTGGATTCAGTTCCCAGCATCCACATGGTGGCTAACAACCATCCTTAACTCCAGTTCCAAAAGAGCCAATGACTCCTGGCCTCTATAGGCATTGCACCACATGGGTGCACTTACATACATGCAGGCAAAACATTCATGCACATAAAACAAAAATAAATAAATAAATAAATAAATAAATAAATAATGTTTACATTTTATGAGAAAGTCTGATGTGCTGGCTTTGTTGTCCAGCTGCTTTATTTTATAAAGACAATTAGGGTTCTCCTCATTATTCACAGCAATAAACAAATGCCCATAATGATTAATAAAGTTCAAGCAATTAACAAGCTAAATGCTAAGATATCTTTAAAATATTTTCAGTCTTTTGGGGCTGGAGTGATGCTCAGTGGTTGGGAGCACTGACTGCTCTTGCAGAGGACCCAGGTTCGATTCCCAGCACCTACATGGCAGCTACAAACAGCCCTTAACTCCAGTTCCAGGGGAATCCGAAGCCCTCTTCTGACCTCTGCGGCACTGCATGACATGGGTGCACTCACATACGTACAAGCAATACGCTCATACACATAAAATAAAAAAAATTTTCAGTCTTTCTGGGCTGGAGAGATGGCTCAGCGGTTAAGAGCACTGGCTGCTCTTGCAGAGGACCTGGGTGCAATTCCCAGCACCCACGTTGTAGCTAACAACAGTCCTAACTCCAGTTCCAGAGGATCCAACGCCCTCTTCTGACCTCCATGGGCATTGCACAACATGAGTGCACTTACACACATGCAGGCAAAGCACTCATACATGTAAAATAAAAATTTTAATTAAAATATTTTTAG
The DNA here is from genome assembly GCF_000622305.1 of Nannospalax galili. NCBI lineage: Eukaryota > Metazoa > Chordata > Mammalia > Rodentia > Spalacidae > Nannospalax > Nannospalax galili. The sequence continues at coordinate 2,278,296 of NW_008337053.1, read as the reverse complement.
TCTTGCCAGGTATGGTGGTGCATGTCTTTAATCCCAGAACTTGGGAGGCAGAGGCAGGCAGATCTCTGTGGGTTCCAGGCCAGCCCGGTCTGCATAGCCACTTCCAGGCCAGATGGAGCTACAGGGAGACCCTGTCTCAAAAGGACCAAATTTTTAAAAAAAAATTTTTTTTTAGTTTTTCTTATGAATTATTTTGTCAAAGAATACATGTCTGCAATGTTTCATTACTGACAGGCTTGTGGTATTTTACTACTGCAGGATCTTTATTATCTAACTTTAAAGATGCATCTAATATATTGCAAAAAAAAAACCCCAAAACACCAGGTATATCTTAAGCATCTATGGCTGCGTGATGTAATTAACATATATCCTAATTATTAGTTATAATTAGGCATAAAGACGTGTGAATACAGTCATCACCTTATTGGGGAGCACTCCACTGATAAGGCATCTAAACCCAACAGGACTGACAGTCAACAGGGAGTCTTAAACAGAAAAGATTGAAATGCAAAATCTACTCACAAAGTGGCAGTAAACTTAAAAAAAAAAAAAAACACGGTATTTTTAATACAGAATATATTTTTAAAAAATTAATAGCATTCTACAGGTTCAAAATGGATCAGATCCGAAGCTGGACAACTTTTAACAAAATTCTGCTGGGTGTGGAGGCGCATGCATTTGATCCCAGCACTCGGGAGGAAGAGGGAGGCGACAACTCTTTGAGTTCGAGGTGAGCCTGGTCTATATCGTGAGCTCCAGGCCAACTGGGACTACAGTCTCAAAAAAGACCAAAAACAAAACAAAACAAAACAAAACAAAACAAAACAAAACCCCACAAAACAAACCCCAACAGAATTCTTTATAGACTCCGCAACACTATCGTGAGTTAAGACACACATTCTGTAAGTGGCTGACTTGCTCAAGGTCACAGGATAAACTCAAAGCAAGACATAAACGTAGGAGTGGGCTGTGCAGCTTAATGAAAAAAATGCACATTACTGCAATTCTGGGTTCTGACAATTCCCTTGGTACAGTCAGGGTTGAAAATAAGTTGTCAGTGCCACAACTCTACGGCAGAAGGCACATTTTAGTAAAGAAAACTTACTTGAAGACGTTAGTTTTAAGGGTGATGAGTTTATTAAATTCATTCTTGTACTTCAATAAAACCAAGCGTGACTAGAGCCTGGAGGAATGGGGAAACTACTGCAAGGATGGTAGCACGGCCTGGGATTGTAGGTAGCAGAAAATCAGAACAAGGAAGCGAAAAGGGAGGTCAAAGTTTGATCTAGTGTCCAAGAAGGAGAAACGGTCAAGGCCACCCTCGGAGGGCAGGAAACCACACCAAACTCGCTGAGCAACCGCAGGGGGACAACTGGCCAGGTGGGAAGCCGGGCCCTGCCCCGACTAACCAGCGGCCGCGGCGTCCCACCCCCAGCGGACGCTCCCACGGCTCCCTCCGCACGCCCTCCCGGAACAGAGGCCAGGCGCGGGCCTCACTCACCGAAGCACAGCGCTCTAACGCCGGCCTCCTCGCCTGCCGCCCATCTCCCAACACCGAGGGGGACGAGCCTCCGCTGTCCGACGGAAGCCAGTGTAGCTCATCCTCTCTTCCCGATTTGCACTGCGCGGCGACGCGTCGCTCCTCTGAGCGTCACCGTGGAGCGTGACTTTTCCTGCGTCACGTGACTCCTCCCTTCTGGCCCGCACCGCTCAAGCCTCAAAGGTGCGGAAGGACTAGGTGGCCGGCTCCCGGAGTGCCTGTGCTGAGTCGGCCTGCGCCTGCGCAGGAGGGGCCGGCCTGTGCCTGGAGGCCGCGCCGAGCAGGTCTGCGCATGCGCGAGAGGGATTGCCTGTAGCCGGCCTGCACTTCCCACAGTCTGCCGGTTTCTGGTTTCCGGGTGGTAGCGACACCCTAGTTTCACTTCATGTCTTGCACCTTACCGCCGAGGAAGCAGGGCTATTCTATTGCGTTTCAACTGCATATTTTTTAATCAGATCTGAAGTTAGAAAAAAACAGAAAGGGGGATTTATATTCTCCAATATTTTGAGAAAACATCCTCCAAAACCGAGCTGTTGGCCAAAGCCTAAATATAAACACGTTGCACGGACACATTTAACGTCCGTCCCTTAAAGAGCCAGTATTACAAAACGGAGGTTTGAACTTTTTCGGAGTTGACTTGGCACACTTATGGAGAAAAAAATGGGGTGCTCCGATTATGTGTAGGCATAAAGTTTCTTTATGCTGGAGTTTCTTGCAGACTGTCCCTAGGGACAGGCCAAGCGTCTCCTGTACGAAAAATCTGGAAGAGACGTCTACTAAATGTATAAAGTACGAACCTAGACAGGTTCCATTAACTTTATAACGAACAGTAAAAACGTCTAGCTCACAGTGCTTCCAAGTCTTTAAGCGTTAATTACCTTTCCATTGCAATTAAATACATGCATAAATATTCTTGTATCTTTCATTTTTTAAAAAAGCCTTAATTGTATACTGTTTTCACAAAACATGTAAACTTGATGTAATAAGATACATTGTGATGCTTGGAACTATTGAATAGTCTTAATACATTTTCTCACAAAAAAAAATCACATTTTTTTTAAAGGAATGGTTTTAAGAAACATTTTTTCTCTACTGAGCACCTTTATGAATTTGAGTAAGGAAAGAAAAAGCAACAACTGAATTTGAAAGTAAGTATCAAAGAAAACATGAACAGTTTGGAGTGCTCTGATAATCTGACCTAGAACTCAGGAGTGTGAACTGTAAGAGGAAGAGGGAAGTCATTGGCAAGAATCAATGAAAAACTCTGGGGCCAGTGAGATGGCTTCAGTGGGTAAAAGTGCTTGCCAGGAAAGCTTGATGATTGGGATTGATCCATGGAACAACTCCCCCCATGTCAGGAGAGAGAACTAACTCCCGAAAGTTGTCTTCTTACCTCCATATGCCCTCCTCCCCCACAATAATAATATTTTTAAAAAAATCTACGAAGAGGTCTTAGAAAATTTTAATAGTACTTTTAACATTCATCTACAGTTATTTTAATTATTGATGTAATTCTACTTCTATCCCCCCTAAACAGAATGCTTCTCACTTCCAAAAATATCAGCTAAGTTTACTAAAAAATCATTTGCATGAGCCTTTGAGAAAACCAAGGAAAAGTTTCACATGTGGAACAACAGGTGCAAGACATAAACCAGGCACAAGAATGACAAGATGATTCCAAACTGAGCCACATGAAAGCAGAAATAGCAAGAATGTTTCCAGATAATCACAGAAACCTTGGGCTGCACTTTGAACTTTTCATCATTTGTGGAATGAGGAATCTTAAGAAGCAGGCATACCTACATGAAACTATGCTTGTTCAATTGTATTGTAGACTACAACACTTTCTCAAGTATGTTATGTCTTACAACAGACAAGACAACGGTATATCTGTGGTGTCTAGAATCACTAATTATTCCAAAATGTGATCACTATTTAACCATAGCTCCAGTTCACATGCCGTGTAGCATAAGCATAATTCAAAACCTGGCTAACTCACCATTTATTAAACATCCATTTACTGAAAGCTGGGCATGTTGGTACACACCTATAATCCCATCACTTGGGAGAGAAAGGCAGGAAGATCCATGAGTTCTAGGACAACTTCTGGTGGTAACTTTGAAGCCAGCCTGGGCTACATGAGAGAAACCCTGTTTCAGAAAAAAATATATATATATTTAAAGCATAAAAATTACACACTTACTGAACACATATTTTGTGCCACTTGTTTTAAATTCAGGAAATAAAGTCCTTGGTCAATAGAGAGTTGACTTAGAGTCAAAAGTGGGAGAGAACATTTGAAATCACCATTAAGATGATATGCATTCTTTGTTTTGTAATGCAGAGTTATACTGCTAGCTAATTGGCCTAAATTTACCTCAATAAAGTTTTAGAGCTGCCCCCTAGTTCTGTATTTCAGGGTTTAATAAGGAATCATGTTTACTTTTGTCAGCCCTTCATGCTTTAACCTATAGGCCTTCTTCTACCTTAAAAAAAAATATAGACTGGAGAGTTCTAATCTGGTTATTACATCTTTCAGTTCCCTTTCCCTTGAGTTTTTGTCTTCTTCTGGATATTCTCTGCTTCAATTAGATTTTCCTCATAAAAGTAATATCAGAAACAATGTCACTAACAGTCTGTGGTATACATCGTTTTATTCCAATAACAGAAAGTTTTGTGTTCATAGTCTATCAAAAAAAAAAAAAAACCCCATTCTCCTACTTGACAAAAATCATCAGTCAGGCATGGTGTCACACTTAAGTATTTTCTATATACAGACTGAAGATCCTTAATCTAAAAAATTGAAATATGAGTCGGGCATGGTAGCTCAAACCCGTAATCTCAGAATGTGGGAGGGTGAAGCAGAAATTTTGCTGCAATTTGAGGCCAGCCTAGTGAGATGCTTTTTTTTTTTTTCTGGTCTTTTTTTGAAGCAGGGTTTCCCCTGTGGCCCCAACTGCCCTGGAACTCACTATGTAGACCACACTGGCCTTGAATTCATAGAGATCTGCCTGCCTCTACCTCCCAAGTGCTGGGACTACAGGCGTGCACCACCACGCCTGGCAAGCCAAAAAAGGGTTGAATGTGGTGGTGCATACCTTTAATCCCAGCACTCTGGAGGCAGAGGTAGGCAGATCTCTGTGAGTTCAAGGCCAGCCTGGTCTACATAGTGAGTTCCAGGCCAGCTGAGGCTATAGGGAGACTCTGTCTCAAAAAGCCTCCTCTCCCCTCACCAAGAAAAAAAAAAAAAAAAGCGCCATCAAGATGGCTCAGTGAGTAAAAGGTGCTTACTGTCAAGCCTAATGACCTGAGTTTGATCTCTGGGACCCATATGGTGAAAAGAGAGAACTGACTGTCATAAGTTCTCTTCTGACCTCCACACAAATGCTGTGGCACACATGCAGTCAAGGCCAGCCTGGTCTACATAGTGAATTCCAGGACAGCTGAGGCTACAGGGAGACCCTGTCTCAAAAAGACCCCGCCAAAAAATAGTTATCATTTAAAGTGATTCATTGATTTACTATTATACCCATAGATTAATGCATCTCACAACTCTCTCCAGAGACATTTCCTTATGCAACAGATGGTGATTAACACAAACCCACAACTGGTCAACGTGCAGAGAACAAGAGGCTGCGGAGTACTTATCCCTGAAGAGGACACCTATATCAAACTTCTTTCTCCCAAGATTCAGATCATTGCAGAAGGGGGTGAGGGGGAGATTGTAAGAGCCAGAGGTTATGGTGGATGACCATAAGGAAACAGTTTTTCAGACACCCAGTCAGTTACTCATATGAACTCACAGCAATGGTGACAGCATGCACAAGTCCCATGAGAGCTCAAACCAGAAAAAAATCCCAGCATAGACAAGAGGAAGTGGGTAAGAAACTCCAACCCAACCTAAGGAAATTGTGGCAACAGATGGCTTCTGGGAGGGGCAGAGATAGTCTCTTTCAAGCATGGGACTCTTGGTAGGTTAACCAGGTCCAGAGGATGGACCCACACTGAAGGACATTTGGGAAAACAAATTAGACTCAATGGGATATATATAGATATTAAAGTAGGTAGGGGGAAGGCAATAAGGGGAGGTACAGATAGGGAAGGGGATCTAAACACCATCGAATTGTATGAAAATAACAAAAACTAAAAATAAATTTTTTCAAAGCCCAAACTTCTTGTATGCCAATATGAACCCACAAGTGAAAATTTCTACACCTTGAACTCATACAATGGAGTTGCAGTCAAAACACAGGCATACTGGAAGTATTGTATAAGTTACCTTCAGAGTATGTGTCTGTTTGTATACGAAACATAAAAATCCATATTCAGACTTGGGTTCCATTCCCAAGATATCTCATTATATATACGACTATTCCAAATGAAGAAATGTTGTTGTTCCAAACATTTTAGGTAAGAGGTATGATATATTTAGGTATGTGGGGGTATTAAATTTTAGTTATAATGACACTTTAAGGAGATCTGAAGAACATATTTCTTTTTAATTAAACATTTTATTTAATATTCATACATGCATATAGTGTTTGGACCCAGTTCCTCTTTAAGAAAGAATTGTAAAAAAATTTCTCAGCAATTATTCCCTTTTATATGACTTTTTAAAATTAGTTTTATTTTATGTGTACGAGCGTATTGCCTACATGTGAGGGCACCCGTGTCGTGCAATGCCGTCAGAAGAGGGCTTTGGATTCCCCTGGAACTGGGGTTAAGGACAGTTCGTAGCTGCCATGTGGGTGCTGGGAATAGAACCCAGGTCCTCTGCAAGAGCAGTGTTCTTAACTGCTGATCCATCTCTCCAGCCCCTATTCCCTCTTATATGACTCTTAACCATCTTAAGTAATATAATGCCATCTACAGGAGGGATGCTATTTTTGATAGGGTGTTTACTTGTTCTAAACCATTGGTGGGTATGGTAATAATATGTTTAATGATACATGCCCAGCATTTTTAAGCATCTGTAGCACCAAGGGATACACAGCTTGAATAAATGCCACAGCATATAGTGTAGGTTTGTCTAAGTTGTTTTTCCTGTTGCTGTAGTAAAATGCTATGACAAAAGCATCTTATCGAAGGAAACATTTATTTTGGCTTGCAGTTTGAAGATGCAGTCCATCAAAGTGGGAAATTTGTGGAAGGAGCTTAAGGCAGCTGATCACATTGCATCAGCAGCCAAAAAGCAGAGGGCAACGAATGCTTGTGTTCAGCTCACTTTCTCTTTTTTATTCAGTCTGGGACCCAAGCGTAGGGATGGATCTCTCTACCTCAGTTAACCTAACCAAAATAATCCCTCACACGGGTGATCAGAGGCTAATATGATCTAAATGATCCCATACAGGCTTGGAGGCTTGTCTGCTAGGTGATTCTAGAACTTTGTAAGTTGAAATCAATACTAACCATCACAGGGTCCAAAATAAAAACTTACAGACTCAGAGCTAGTGGAACACTCAGCATCCTCCAACCTCTTGTGAACCCATGGAAAGTAATGTTTGTATCTATGTTTGCATCTTAGGACCTATTCCAGAAGATGGGCCTCAACTCCTTGCCACCTCACATATTTATGGAGGAATTGGGCAAGAGCAGGGATCACCCGAGGGTCTTGAAAACTTTAAGCTAATACTGAGTTAAAGCCTTGCTGGCTTACTGCCTCAGCTTGTAAAAGCTGGGTGTGGTGGTACACACTTTTAAACCCAGAACTTGAGGCAGGTGGATATCTGTGAGATCTATGTAGTGAGTTCCAGGCCAATCAGTGCTACAACACTGAAACCCTGCCTCAAAAACAAAAACAAAACAAAACAAAAAACAGAAACAAAAACCAAAACAAAACGAAAACCAACCAACCAAAGAAAACCCCAAACAAAAATATGCTGCTCATTTATGACACAGTTCTTTGGCACCAGCTGCCTGGGGAGTTTTCCTTGTCAGTTCTGGCTTCTGCCCCAAGCCTTATAGCCTTCCTGTTGATCCAGCATTTTGCTAGACCATCCTGAGAACAGCAGGCCTGTCCAGGATCCCCAGCAAACAGGTGGATATACCTTGCTTCAGATGCCCATGAGAACCAACTTCACATTGATGTTCAGTAAGGAGGGGGGAATAAATAGTTGTTGTTTTTAGACATGGTTTCATCATGTAGCCCAGGCTGGCCTCAGACTTGCCATCATATTGCCTATTGCCTCAGCCTCTCAAATGTTGTGATTACAGGCATGTACTCCTACATGTGGCCTAGAATTTGTGTTTTAAAATATCATGAGGATTCTGATGTTGGAGATTACAGAATCTACCTAAAGAAACATTACCCAACCATGAGGAGAGTTCTCATATCTAAATTTAATTTTTGAATAGTTGTCTGTCAAAGATTTTGTGGAAGGTTTTTGAAATTTTAACTAGATGATGAGACTCTTTATATAGTTTCTGGGGAATTTAGCATCTTATCTGAGATATTTTAAGTTCCACATTTTCCAACATGTCATTTTATAAGCTGCTAAGAACAGAGGTACATTGCTGCGGCCAATTTTTTCCTCTTTTTCTTCTTTCAATGTGTATGTGCACCGTGTGTCTGCATGTTCACATGTGTGAAGGCGCACGTGTGGAAGCCTCAGGTTGATATCAGGAATATTCCTTGATCACTCTTCTTTTTAAAAATTTATTTTATTTTATGCGTATGAGTGTTTTGCCTGCATGTATGTACATTGCATACATGCTGTGCAGTGCCCTCAGAGGCCAGAAGAGGGTGTTGGATTCCCTGGAACTGGAGTTACATATGGTTGTTAGCCACCATGTGGGTGCTGGAATCCAAACCCAGATCCTCTGCAAAAGCAGGCCCTCTATCCCTCTTCTACCTTATCCTTTGAGGCAGGATCTCTCAGTCACTGACACAGCTAGTCTGGCTAGCTAGCCTGTTCCAAGGATCCTGCTCCAATTCTGCCTTCTGAGGCTGGAATTACAGGTGGGTTACCACACCCACCCTAAATTTATGAAGATTTGGGGGATATGAACTTCAGTCCTCTTGATTGCATATCAAGCACTTTTAACTGCTTAGCCATCTACCCAGCTTAAGGCCATTTTTTAATGTCTTTTTGTACTAAAAATATATGAAAGTGGGGTGCTTTGCTGGTTGATATTTTTCCTACATCCGTTTTTCTGTTAAAGTTTTATGACAGGGGCTGGAGAGATGACTCAGCAGTTAAGAGCACTGACTGATTCTGTAGAGGACCCAGGTTCAGTTCCCAGCACCCACATGGAGGCTAACAACCATTCATACCTCCAGTTTCAGGAATCCAACACCCTCTTCTGGCCCCCACGGGCATTGCATGACATGGGTGCACTTATATTCATGTAGACAAAACACTCATACATATAAAATTAAGTAAATAAATGAAAGGTTTCGTGGCAGATGCGTATATAGATAGAAAAAAAATGAGCCAGGCTGGGGAGATGCCCCAGTTCGTAAAAGCAAGCATGAGGACCTGAGTTTGATTTCCAGAACCTATGTACTAAAGCTGGCCGTAGGCTTATAATCCCAGCACTGGGAAGGCACAAACAGGCAGATCTCTGAAGCTCCCTGGCCAGCCAGCCTAGCCTAATTTGATGAGTTCCAGACCAATGCGAAACCCTGACTTGAACAAAAAAATAAAAAATTGAGGTAGATGGCTTCCAAGGAGTGACACCCAAGGTTGTTCTCTGGCTGACACACACACACACACACACACACACACACACACACACACACACTTGCATGCTCACATAAGCACCTGTGCACACATACATATTCCCCCCAACAAACATGTACAGATGCTGATATGCAGCAGTTTCCTCTGAACTGAAACATTCCTCCAGGATGAGGAGGGAGGCTCATGAGATTCGAGAAGTACAACTTCACGTGTGTGAAAGCTGGAACTTGTAAGAATCATGAGCTCCCCTCCCCAGGCTCATCTAAGCAGTAAACCACTGCTGGAGGAAGAGACGCTGAACTGCAGAGCTGGTGAAAGAATTCTTGGACCTGCCTGCAGGTCATGTGGAGAACTCCACGGCTACAACTTTCATGAGTCATCATGGGTATTAGGATGGGCTTTTTGGTGGTGCAGCCGCTTTTGAGTCATTTCTACTCCTGTAAGTAACCCCCTCACCCACAGCCCCGTTAGCAACCCCGATAAAAACTCATTGGTTCACCAAACTAGACTTTGATGCAATTACTATTTTGATCTATTGTGGTTCCCATTCTTGGGTGAGAAGTGCGCATGTTGTGTCTCTTCAGGAAAAGTCTCGCACACAGCAGATACACATACGCACACGTTCAAAGAAAAGAAGGAAAGTATATGAGCATCTGTCCTCTTAGTGGGTCATATCTTGATGAATAGTGGGAAAATATTTCTGTGTTGACACAGTAACTCCACGGTTATTTTGCAGTGTAATAGCGTACACCTGTGTCTGTGCATACACACGCTAGAAACAAGATGACTGGATGAGCCTGTTTACACGTCTGTGTAGGAGGGTAGTGCTTTAGAATATAAGAAGTCTCAAGTAAATTTGATTATTGCCTCATGATTAGACTATATAGAAAAGATGAAGTGACATATAGTCTCTCCTTGCTGTGACTTGGTATGGTCTGTATGTGTCTGCCATGGGCATGTGTGTTGGAAGCTTCGTTCTAATGTGGTAGTGTTGGCAGATGGTATGAATCATTTGAGGTGGTACTGAGCAGGGGGCAACTAGGTTATTGAGAGCACATCTCTCAGAGGGATTGATGTCTCTCACATGGAACCCTAGTTCTTTTTCTTGTTAAGTATTTATTTATGGAGACAGGGACACAGGCTCTGGCCATCCTGAAACTGTCTGTGTAGAACTCAGAGATCTACCAGTCTCAGCCTCCCCAATGCTGAAATTAAAGGCACGTACCACCCTGCCTGGCTACGAATTGAAGATATTGAGAGAGGACTGTTATGAAATAGTGAACCTGACCCATGAATCTTTCTCTGACCTCCTAAATTGTCACAAGTTCTCTTTCTGGTGTTAGGGGTAGGTGGGGCACTCATGATATGGACCTTTCTGGCAGCTTTCTCACAGCTGGCAGGTTTAAGCCTCAAGAGTAACAGAACAGCAGAGAGTGGGCAGCTGATAGCTGTTGATGCAGCAGCTGCCAAAGAAACAGCCAAAAGCCAGCTAAGTGAAATCCCCCAGCTGAAGGAGCAGGAGATGGCCAAAGGAAGGACAGCAAAGGCCAGACTGACAACCAGGAACAGGGAGGAACTTTCTTACAAGGTTCCTTACCTCTGCAGAGACAGAGACCTGCATACCTGATGGGGAACTTTCAGTAACTTTTGGCAGGCTCAGCGTCTTTCCCCTTCCCCACCACGCTTGACAACTCTTTCCTGATTGGTCCTACTTTTTACACCTTGTTTGCATAGACACATTCAACCAATCAGGGTTCAACTCAGCTTAGCTGACCTCCTGTAACTGTGGGCTTCAGCCTACTGAAAGGTGGAAGTAAGGCTGCTGGAGCCGGTGGAAGATGACGTCAGAGCCCAGCTCCCTGCTCCAACTGGGGCTCCAGATCCTGCTGCTCTCCAGGGCCTAGCTAGACACCAAGGCCTAGCTCTCAGCCAGCTCGCTTGCTGGAGAAGGAAGGCTGCCTTGCAATATCCGCTCACTCGAGACTCCTGCACCTGGGCAGGCCCTCAAACAAGCCTCTAAGATTCAACCAATGGCTGCAGGCAAGAGGTGACACAGTTCTGCCTTAGCCTCTGAGACTGCACTTTGACTACAGAAGGATTTCATTCCCTTGGCTGCTTTTAGTCTCCATGACAGCTACTCCCACGGGTGGCCTGCAGGCTTGCTCTCTGAGGCACTGCCCCCGCCCCAAAGCCCTCCGAGAGCTTTTGAGCTGTAACTCTTCCCAGAGCTGTAACTTGTCAGAGCTGTAACAGATCTTGGCCTGCATCCTGCTGCCAACAGCTCAGACTCATTTCATTTAAATCCCTTGTGGTGATTTTTAAAAGTTGTTTTCACTCAGTTAAGGTTGTTAATCCCAAATGGACAAAATTCCAGCTCTTCTACTCTTCACTGTCTGCACACTGCATTTTTTGGAGGAGGGTGGGACAAGAACCTGGTTGAAGACAGGGAGGGTCTCTACCAACTGTTGCATAGTATGTACTCCAACTATTGTGATACAGCTCAGGGGACCTTCCACATAGGCCAAACCAATAGGGGTGCACAATGTTGAACTTCGTGAGCTAAATAAACCTGTTTTTAAAGATATTTTATTATTTTTATTTTATGTATATGAGTCTATTGCCTGCATGTATGGAAGTGCATCTGTTTTGTGCAGTGCCCTCAGAGGTCAGAAGAGGGCATTGGATCCCTTGGAACAGGAGTCACGTTCTGTTATTAGGTGCCACATGGTGCTGGTAACCAAACCTAGGTTCTCTGCAAGAGCAGCCAGTGTTCTTAACCCCTGAGGCATCTCTCCTGTCCCAATAAACCCCCTTTAAAAAAAAATATTCAGCTGGGGATGGTGGAGCTCGCCTTTAATCCCAGCACTCCGAGGCAGAGGCAGGCAGATCTCTGGGAGTTTGAGGCCAATCTGGTCTCCATAGCGAATCCAGACCAGCTGGATTCAGCCTCAGGAATTTTGTTACATTCACCTAGTTAAGAAAAATGTGTATTACATCATTGGTAGATGATTGATAGATGATTTCCACTGTTCTAACTCATGTTTGTATATGGATAAACATTTTCAAAATATTTTGTGTTGTAGAATGTAGCTAATGCCACACAATAGATTTTCACTAAATGTGTTATCTGAATTCAAATGTGGTTGACATTAAGTACAGAGAATTAGAAATAGTTTACTGTCCTTCAATAATCTCTACCATCCACTCTCCCCCATTATTAAGGAGGATTAGGTTTTTTTTTTTTTTTTGGTCTTTTTGAAGCAGGGTCTCCCTGTAAGCCCCAGCTGTCCTGGAACTCACTATGTAGACCAGGCTGGCCTTGAACTCATAGATTCGCCTGCCTCTGTCTCCTAAGTGCTGGGACTACAGGCATGTGCCACCACGCCCAGCTTAGTTAACTTTTAAAAAACTTATTTATTTTATGTGTGTGAGAGCTTTGCCTGCATGAATGTAAGTGTACCACATGCATGTAATGCCTGCAGAGGCCAGAAGAGAGTGTCAGATCTCCTGGAACTGGAGTTACAGATGGTTGTTAGCTGCCATGTGGGTGCTGGGAACCAAACCTGGGTCCTCTGCAAAAGCAGTCAGTGCTCTTAACCTCTGAGCCATGTCTCTAGCCCACATTTTTTGCATATATATCCGGTATGTTAGGTATGTCTCTGTGTGTTTGCATATGTGCATGTATGTGGTGGCCCAAGGTTGACATGGCAGGGTCTCTTCCAATCTTCCTCTACATGTTTATTGAGTCAGGGCCTCTCACTGAACCTGGAGCTCACCATTTCATCTAGTCTAGTTAGTCAGTTTGCTCCAGGAATTCCTTGTCTTTGTGCTGGGATTATAGGTGGGCTGCCATGCCCATCTGGCATTTACATGCATGGATTCTGGGTATGTGAATGCTGGTCTTTATGATTGTATAGCAAGTGCTTTGCCACTGACCTGTCTTCCCATCCTGATAGTTAACTTGTTTTTTTGTTTTTATTTTTTGGTCTTTTTGAGACAGGGTCTCCCTGTAGTCACAGCTGTCCTGGAACTCACTATGTAGACCAGGCTGGCCTTGAACTCACAGAGATCCACCTGCCTCTGCCTCCTGAGTGCTGGGACTAAAGGCGTGTGCCACCACACCCAGCTTGATAGTTAACTTTTTTTATACATATTAACAATACAGAGCCATGTAAAAATCCCTTCAATCACTCTTTGAACTCATTTACATGTGCAGCCTTTGAAATAATCTTGCTTGATTTCCATGATTAATTTATTTTCCAAGGTTAATTTTTCCTTCTATTTAGTAGTAAATCCAAATAGATGTGTGTGTGTGTGTGTGTGTGTGTGTGTGTGTGTGTGTGTGTGTGTTGTTTTAGGGGATGATGGTTTATCTTGGTTGTTGACTGTGTCTGGAATCAACTAAGAGACAAGTGCTGGCACACTTCTGAGGAATTTTCTTGATTACATTAAGTGGGAAGACATCCTAGATGTGGATGACACCTTCCAACAGTAGCCCTCATATTAGGAGGTCCGAAGTAAAAGTTTTTGCCTTCACATCTCACCATCGAATTCATCTGCCCTGTGTCCTAGCTCATCTACCCTGCTGTTGCCACCACCACTGCCACATTCTTTCACTGATAGCAAAACCCATCTTCTTTGGGCTTCCGGTGTGGACTGAAGACCAGTGGCTCTCCAGGAATCCTCCAGGCCCTTCAGCTCCATACTGGGACTGCTAAGCCATCCGACTTTGTGGACTGAGCTGCTACTGGGCTCTTACCTCTCCAGTGTGAAGACAGCCATGGCTGAATTACCCTGATCATATTGTGTAATTAAATCTAATAAATCTTCTTTTGATATATAGTCTAACAATTCTGTTCCTCTAGAGAACCCTAATTACAGGGTGCATGTGCAGGTATGTGCCCGTGCTTATTAGAGGCAAGAGACTGCCTCAATTGCTATCCAATTTATTTATTTATTTATTTATTTATTTATTTATTTAGTCTTTTTGAGGCAGGGTTTTCCTGTAGCTGCAGCTGGCCTGGATTCTCTATGGAGACCAGGCTGGCCTTGAACTCACAGAAATCTGCTTGCCTCTGCCTCCCGAGTGCTGGGATTAAAGGCATGCACCACCACACCCAGCTTTATCCAATTTATTTTTGAGACAGGGTCTCTCTCTGAAGCTGGAGCTCACCAATTCAGCTGGACTAACGGCCTGTGAGCCCTAGGGGTCCTCCTCTTTTCACCTCCACAGAGTCAGGGTTACAGGTATACAATGCAGCACCCAGCTTTTATATGGGTTTTGAGAATCTAAACTCAGGTCCTCCTGACTGTACAACATGCACTTTGCCAACTGAATTCCCAGCCCTCATATGTATGCATGTATGTATGTATGTATTTTATTTATTTATTGGTCTTTTTGAAACAGTCTCCCTGACCCCCAGCTGGCCTGGAACTCACTATGTAGACCAGGCTGGCCTTGATCTCATAGAGATCTGCCTCCAAAGTACTGGGATTAAAGGCATGTGCCACCATGCCCAGCTCCCAGCCCTGGTTTTTAACTTCTCTATCTCCTAATCTCCTCCTCTGATTTAGCTCTGAAATCTCCCCATTCAAAAATCATTCCTAGCTGTGCATTGCTTGCATTCCTATAACCCCATCATTTGGGAGATGGAAGCCAGAAGGATCTGGGGTTCAATGTCTTCCTTGGCTGCATAACAGGTTTGAGGACAGCCTAGGCTACATGCAACCCCATCTTAACTCCCTCCACCAAAAGAGAAAATCCGACAAAGAGCCATTAATTTAAAAGGCATCATCTGTGGGCCAATCGTCTATCTATTATTTTCCCAAACCAGGCAATCTTTTACTAAGGAAAAAGCAATAAATGTATGGCAGGTAAATTTTGATATGATTTGAGAAGATGAGAAATATGGGAGTGTGTAGGCACCTGGGTTCCACAGGGAGCTACTGTGATTGGAACCTGCTCCTAAAGTTTTCAGGCATTGGAGCCTCAGTTTCTAAGTGCAGCAGTGTTGGAGGCAGAGCTTAAAAGATGGAATGGAGTTCTTGATCTCACAGAAACAGATTAGTTTACCAAGGGAGTAAACTGTTAAAACAAGGCTGCGCTTGTGGGCCTTACACATGCACAATCAGCCTTTCTGCTTTCTGCCATGAGTGGAGGCCACACAAGAGTCTTCCCAGAAGTAGAGCACGTGCTTTCACTGTGCTCCTGGATTTCCTCACCTCTAGAACCATGAGTCTAAATAAACTTTCCTTTATAAATTACTATGAAGTATTCTGTTATAGCAACAGAAAACAAAGATAGGCCACCTTGGGTAGCTGATAGGCCTCACAAAAGTTTTGGAATCTGTACCTCTAACCACTAAAGGAGAAAACAGAGGTTCCAATTAGGAGGTACACGTGCTTCCTAATTAAGACTAGAATAGACTTTGTAAGTTGCATATATATGATTCAATTTTCTATCCACTAGTTCCTGAAAATCAAACTTCAACTTTTTAGTAATAGCAATATTCTATGTTCATATGTAGCTATTTGAGACATTGTTCTGATATAGATGGACTATTTTTACAAAAAATTATTTTATTTTATTTTAAATGCTATTGATCCCGGTGTGGTGGCGTATGCCTGTAGTCTCAGCACTTGGGAGTCAGAGGCAGGCAGATCTCTGTGAGTTCGAGGCCAGTTTGCTGTACATGGTGAGTTTCAGGTCAGCTGGGGCTACAGATAGACCCTGTCTCAAAAAGACCAAAAAATAAAATAATAAAATAAAATAAATGCTATTTTATTATAGACTTAAACATTGCATGGTCTGAAGCTATATTCATTCTTTAATAATCATTGACACAAATAACTTTATAACTAATATTGATCAGCTCTTGGTTTTATATTCTGCCAAGGAATAGTTCATGGCTTTACTCTCATTAGTTTATGAACTAATATGTTTCAGATCACTTTTATATTAATGTACTTATTAATACTTTCCATTGTGACTTTAGCTTTGAGAAAAGGTTAGAATTAAGTTGCTGAGTAAGCAGAGAGAATATGTAATATAATACAAGCTTTGCTAGAAAGCACCTTTTCCCAGAATGTATATTTATTAAAGGTATGATATGGTTACCTAAAATTTCCTTCACTGAGATAATTCTCTGTATCCTAATACTGAAGTTATTTCCTAAGAAAAGTGACCTAACAGAGCCACCAGTGATGGTCTCGTGCAGTAAAAGAACAACTCATAACTAAACTATCAATGACTTGTTCACAGTCATCTTACAAATCAGAAACTAATGCGGCATCTGCTTGAAGTTAAAAGCGCTTTGAAATTCATTCTAACTCTAGGATTTATTGATCTATGACACTCACGGAAACCTGTCTTCCTTGGAGAAGTGCAACCCATCACCACACTCCTCGCTCTCAGTCCTTGGTTACTTGTGTTCTAGGTTTCATCCCCTCGTGGCACCGCCAGAATGTTGCTTCATCATTAGCCCTTTCCTTTCTTGTAACTTCTGTATCCTGTCTCTCTCTGTCTCTCTCTCTCACTGGTTTTTCCTCTCTGAACATGAACACGTTCTACCTTAAATGCATACCCCCCCCCACACGTTAATTTTTTCCTTACATATTTCCCCATGGTTTTTACCTGTTGCCCTTCTTCCTTTCATAGCTAAGTTCTGTTTTTGTTTTTCTTTTTTTTTTTTTTTTTGAGACAGGGTCTTCCCATAGCCCCAGCTGGCCTGGAACCCACTATGTAGACCAGGCCATCCCCTATCTCACAGATATCTGCCTGCCTCTGTTCCTGAGTGCTGGGATTAAACGAATGGGCCACCATGCCCGGTTCACAGCTAAGTTTTTAAAAGGACTGTCTAGGGACAGCAGGATGTCTCAGCAGATAAAAGCACTTAACACATAAGCCAAGCCTAACTACCTGAGTTAGATTCCTAGAACCCATGTAGAGATGAAAGGAGAGAACCGGTTAGACAATGTTATTCTCTGACCTCCTATGCACACCATGATGTACATGTGTCCACATGTACACTAATAATAAATTAAAACAAATAAGAAAAATGTCTAAATTCAATCTCTAGCTTTCCTCACCTCTCTCAGGAGTAACTCTTCTTTCAAAAACTTTACTCATTTATTTATTTTGATTGTATGAGTGTTTTGCTACATGTATGTAAGTGTTGTACTGTGCCAGCAGAGGTCAGAAGAGGGTGTTGGACCTTCTGGAACTGGAGTTAATAGACATTTCTTAGTCGCCATGTGGGTGCTGGGAACTGAACCCGGGTCCTCTGGAAGAGCAGCCAGTGCTCTTAACTGCTGAGCCATCTCTCCATTCCAGGAGTAACTCTTCTTATTGACATCACCAGAGACCCTCTAAACGCAAGATCCAGTGGAGACATGTCAGTCCTCACCTTCCTTGTCCTCTCTAGCATCTGCTTAAATCTCTCCTCCTTGACTTCTATGACTTGAGATCTCTCCAGCTTCTTGAACTGCTTCTTCTCAGACATCACTTTCTTCATCCAGCCCCTAAGCTGTTGACATCTCCCAAGGTCCACACTCAGCCTTCTCTGTCTTATATTATTATTTCTCATGAGAAATTCCATTCATCTCATACCTTCAATTACCACTTATATACTTGGCTCTCAAATGATTTGGCCCAATTAGCCTGCCTGTCCTTTATGTATATAAACAAATAAATAAATAAACTACCCTAGAAATCTAGGCCTGTGTGCTTCCCTGTTGTGATGTTTATGTGTCAACTTGCATAGATACTATGCTTTGTTTAGGCAAACACTAGTTTATGGATTGCTATAAAGCTTCTTTTTTTTTTCTTACTGGGTGCTGGGGACCAAATCCAGGATCTCATATATGCAGAGTTCATGTACTACCACTGGGCTACATCTCCAGCCCTAAAGGGTTTTGCTTGGTTGGGTTTAGTTTTGAGAAAAGGTCTTGATATGTAGGCTTGGATGACCTCAAGTTCAATATCTTCCTATCTCAGCCACTTGAGATATTTTTTATAATCCCTTTTTTATTGAGAATTTCATATATGTATGAAATGTGTTTTGATCAACTCTACCCCCTATTTTTCTCAAATTCCTCCCCTGTGCTTCAATCATCACTTTTCCCTCCCAACTTTGTGTGCTCTTTTATTTTTTTTAACCCACTGAGTCTATTTAGTGTTGCCTGTGTGTACATGAGTATAGGACCATCTATTGGAGTATGGATAGTGTGATGGTTAATCTCAATCATCAACTTGACTAGCTCAAAATCAACCAAAATACAAGGCACTAGGCAGTCCTGTGAAGGGCTTTCTTGGTTGGATTATTTGAAGTGGGAGACCCACCCTCAATGCGAGTGGCACTTTGTGGTGGCAGCCTCGATAGAAGGACGTGGAAGAAGCAGCTTTGCAGTCTCCCTCTTGCCTTCACTCTTGCTGGTAAGTCCATCTATACTGTTGCTGCACCATTCATCTGTTTAGATCAGAACCAGATTCTTGGGGCTTCCAATATAGACTGAAGTCCAGTAGCTCTCCAAGGACTGCTCAGACATTCAGCCTTGTGTACTGAGAAACTCTGGTTTCTCAGCCTTTCCAGTGTGAGACAGCCATTGTTGGACTACCTGAACCATATCATGTAAGCCAATCTATCAGTTCAGTTCCTTTAGAGACCCTAAATGCCTTTCAGGGGCCACAATCCTGAAGAAAATGGGCTCTCCTTCCTCCTGTAGCCATAGTTGCCAATAGTTATTTGACGGGGGGTTGGGGGTGGGACTTCATGAGTCTCTCCCCCATCCATACTGGGATTTTGGTTGACTTGATGTTGTATAGGTCCTGTGTATGCAATCCCAGCCCCTATGAGTTCATGTGTGCAATGGTCCTGTCGTGTCCTGAAAATACTGTTTTACTGCAGATATCTACTCCCTTTGGCTCTTATAGTCTTTCTGTCCCCTCTTCCATGATGATCCTTGAGTCTTGGTCAGAGTGTATGATATACATGCCTCATTCAGAGCTGAGCACTCCACAGTCTCTCATTCTCTGCACATTGACCAATTTATTGCCATCTACTACAAAAAGAAGCTTCTTTGATGAGGGCTGAGAGATGCACTATGGGTATAAAGATCA
Source organism: Nannospalax galili (assembly GCF_000622305.1). Lineage (NCBI taxonomy): Eukaryota > Metazoa > Chordata > Mammalia > Rodentia > Spalacidae > Nannospalax > Nannospalax galili. The sequence continues at coordinate 2,258,957 of NW_008337053.1, read as the reverse complement.
GAATTTAGGGGGCAGTTTATTATTGTGTACATTTAACAGAATAATAGTATTATATCCTCACCTAGGGCCTATGACTGAAGCCAACCACAGGGTTTTTGCACAATTAATGGTACGAGGCATAAGTTCCATCTTGTAGAATAGGTTTTGAATCCAATCAGAAAGTGGTTGGTTACTCCCATAACATTTGTGCCCCTATTGTGCCGGTGGACATATCTTGCCTACTGTAGCTTGCACTGTTCACAGCTGGGTAAGACTATTGATGACTTTTCTCCCCTGCTAGCATGCTTAGAGCTTTCCAGCACTATGAAAGCTAGCCAGAAGAAATGAAGATTTGAGGTCAGTATCAGCTTGATTTCTCTATGTTCTATGATTCAACTATGTGGTGACTTCAGCAATCAGGTCTTACTGGATGGTTACTTGATAGTTCTGGAGGGTAACCATGAACAATGGCAATAACCTATAATGTTTGGGAGGGTCCTTGGGGTCCCAATGACCAAACACTCAGAGATGGGTAACCCACACCTGGCACTGAACTTTTTTTTTTTTTTTTGATAGTCAGTGGTGTATGGGGGAGGCATATCCCTTATTATAGGATCACTTCATTTAAACTCCTTTTATATATGTAAGTACACGTGTATATATTATAAGAACCTTCTACAGCAGTTCCCATGTTTCCAAATGTTTTTAGTGTTAGTTCTCCCTCCCCATGCTCCCCTTCTACCCTGCCTGAGGAGTTTTTAAGAGATGATTCACATTTGTGATTGGTTAATTTAAAGAAGTTTATTCTTCATAATGTTGGTGGACCTCATTCAATAATTTGAAGACTTTGAGAGCAAAAGACTGATGTTTCCCAAAGGGAAAAAAATAAACATAGAAACATAGAAATTCTGCCTGAGTTTCTGGCCCTCAAAGCCCACACTGTATCATCAAGTCCTACCTGAACCTCGAGAATGCTGACCTGTTCTATGTGTTTTGGACTTGCCAGCTCCCATAACTGCATAACCCAATTCCTTAAAATCATTTCCTCATTGTCCTAAATATATAGAAATTTGTGTATACTATAACCTTTATATTTAATGTATTATAATTTGATATTAGTATTAGTTACTTTTCTGTTGCTGTGATAAAACACTTACAAATGACCAAGGGAACTTATAAAAGGAAGAGTTTATTTAGCCTATGGTTCCAGAGGAATCAGAGTCCATCATGGCTGGGAGGCATGGTGGCAAGAAGTGGCCAGAGCAGAAAGAGCACCCACATCTTCAATCATGCACAGGAAGCTGAGAGGAACTGGGAAATATGGCAAGGCTCTAAGCCTGCCCCCCCCATTGATGTACTTTCTCCAGCATGACCACACCTTCTTAGACTTCCCCAAACAGCGCCACCAACTGGGTACAAAATGTCCAAATACTTGGAGCCTATGAGGGACATTCTCATTCAAACCACCACATTTATGCATAAAATTTGTATTTAATATAGTATAATTTGATATTAGTATTAGTTACTTTTCTGTTGCTGTGATAAAACACTGTGAGCAAAGGAACTTATAAAAGGAAGAATTTATTTAGCTCATGGTTCAGGGGAATCAGAGTCCAGAGGAATATATATTGCCGGGTCACTGTTTCCGCTTCACAGTGTGTTTACCTAATGCCTGATTTAGATCATGATTCAGTTGGTGTGAGAATTCTTCTATGTTATATATATGGATGTGTGTATAATATATATGTGTATATACACACATCACACACACACACACACACACACACACACACACACACACACACCCTAATGGTCTGTTTCTCTGTGGAACCCTAACTACTATGCATATCATGGACCCACCATGTGCAAATTCCTTAGAATATCTACAAAGAGCTTCATGATCTTTTTGTCCCTTGGCAAATTTGCCTGTCACTCTTAAGTAGCAAGCATGCCACTTTATTGTATCTCTGTGCCTTTGCACTGTCTGCCCACCTAGAAACGCTTTTGTCTTTCAGAAAACAACTGCTCTTCTCTTTGAAGGAAGCAGACAAAACAAGCATCTCCTTTGCCTTTCTGTTGAACCTTGAACATAGATGCTTCCTTAAACACTAATCCTAAGTATGGACTTATTTCTTATAACTCTTCTCCCCTTTAAAGGGTGCTCTCTGCACTCCTAACCATGACCTCTTTGACTTGGCACTCCTCTATGAGTAATTTAATTCTTGCTGAATCTCCTCATATAGCTCCAGCTGGCTTGGAACTCACTATGTAGACCAGGCTGGCCTGGAACTCACAGAGATCCACCTGCCTCTGCCTCCTGAGTGCTGGGACTAAAGGTGTGCGCCACCACGCCCAGCAAGGCTGTTTTTTTGTTTTTTGTTGTTTTTTTAAAAGATGACTGGCACATGAAAAACAATCTTGTTTGAATCTCTAACAACAAGTACAATGCCTGGCACATGATAACCAAGAAATAGGTGCTTACTAGACAAAACTACCTAATTAAAATACTAAGTGATGGCCCATCATTTTTGAGATTAAAGACTCATCAGTACAGCATACATATCATGTACCCCTCCCAATTCTCTTCTCTCAAGTTCCATAACAGCCTAAATTCTAACTTACTGAACACGTTCTTTTAATAAGCCCAGTTTCCTTGCTAATGTACTCCTTGTTCACTGACAGCATTCTCCTGCTCAAATATTTTTGCAGTTTCCATTAGCTTTGAAAATCCTTGTCTCAAGTGTTCTCTCCCTGTTGAACTGTATTCTTATCCTTTCTTGTTTCCTCTCTGCTTGGTGTTGGGCACTTACCCCACTTAGCTCATTTGCTTCTTGCTTTACTTAAAGCAGGATGTAAAACACAGTCTAGCTCCCCCTCCTATTCTATAGCTCTTGGGGGACTCTGTGTAGTCTCATGTTTGCCAGGGGGTTTGTGTGATTGAATGGAATTGAGGAGTGTGGGGCACCAAGAATGGAAGGAGGACTCACAGTGCAAGAGTTCTATGGAAAATACTATAAATACTATAAATCCTCTGCTATGCAGTTTGCTCAACTACGGCCTTGCAGACCAATATTCTCTAAAGATGAAGTGTTTGGCTTAAGAAATACTCAGCAAATGTTCTTTCCCAATAATGCTAGTTATCTCACAATGATCCAGCAAGGTTTTGTAAGACTCAGGATTTCAAAATTGTTCTATACCGCAATCCAAGTAATAATATGTGGAAAGATTTTTTTTAAATCATGACATGTCTTTAGAAAGTTGTAATTCTAAACTTGAGTTGGGAGCAATGAAGGCACTAAAGTTATTTCCTTTTACTAATCATATGCCCCTTTGCAGACACCACCTTCCAACAAGCTCCTCATGCTTTCATGTGTCACCCTGTCAATCACAGCCCCCACCAGGCACCCACCCTACCCTTTCCCCTTCAAAGACCTTTAGGGTTCTGGGTTAGTCTGGCTGGGCATGGTGGTACATGCCTTTAATCCCAGCACTCCAGAAGCAGAGGTAGGTGGATCTCTGTGAGTTCAAGGCCAGCCTGGTCTACATAGTGAGTTCCAGGACAGCTTGGGCTACAGGGAGACCCTGTCTCAAAAAGACAAAAAAAAAAGCAGTCTGTGGGCTGGAGAGATGCTCCATAAATGAAATTAATAATAATAATAATAATAATAATAATAATAATAATAAAATAAATAAATTCCTTCAGGAATTCATGACTTCTGTGTCTCATTCTATTAGCCAGATGATCTGGCAAATGTCAGTCTATTAACCAAGTAATCTTTGGTAACCGTTAGCAGATAGGCTCCTGAGACTCTTCATAAATGTCTCTGAACCTGGGTCAGTAAGATGGCTCAGGGCTCCAGGTACCTGTGGCCAAGCCTGATGACCTGAGGTCAATCCCTGGCACTCACGTGGTGGAAGTAGAGAAACTACTCCTACAAATTGTCTCCTGACCGCCACACTTGACTGTGTCACATACATCCTCCGACCCCACTAAAATAAAAATGTTTTTTAAAAAAGGAAAAAAAGCCACAACAGTCACATTATCTTTGAAACAGACTCTTCTGTTACCAATGCCAGTATTTTATTCCAAGGTATTTGCCTCTGCTGTTGGGACACAAAAATGCTGTAGATCCTTGGCCCAAGTGCCACATTTATGAAAAATGCCCTCACATTCTCCAAATGCCTGCCCCTAATCTTGGATACTCAGTGCTTCTTGTTTTCCCTGTTTTAAAGACAGCCTTTCTGCACAAATGATGTTGGACTGAGGGAGTTAAACTTTGACCAATTATGAGGAAATAAAACCTCCAGCTAAGAACACAATTTTACATGTTCAGGTTGAGACTCCCTTTTACTTTACTCTTTTATTTTTCAATCTCTGTTTTTTTCTATTTGTTTAAAAGTTCATTTGGAGTTTATAGCAAAAGTTTCCTGAATGAAATGGTGAAGCAGCAGAATGTAATACTGCAGAGCATCAATGAGGGTGTTTTGGTTTTACCTGTGTGTGTGTGTGTGTGTGTGTGTGTGCGTGCGTGTGTGTGTATGTGTGAATATGTGTATGTTTGTGTGGGCCAGAGGTCCACATCAGGTGTCTTCACTCTCTACCTTACTTCTTTCTGAGAAAAGCATTTTTAATGAAATTTCCTTATCAAAGGCACCTTTCACAGGATAAATAATCATCACTGCTTTCTCCGAGGCAGGATGTGAGACAACATCACCTATATTCACAGTAGGTTTGGGGTATTTAAAAGAGCAATTTCCATGAATGAGTTGAGAAATTTTACAGCAGGGATAAGAGTTTTTGTATTGGAAGCGCTATTCAAACTTAATCTAATCCAAAGTACTTTGAAAATGAGTTCAAGTGTTGACATGGCGCAGATATGGCAAGAATGCAATGTCAAGAACAAGTATCAAGGAAAAAATAATTGCATTTGTCCTTTATGGCTGACTTAACAGTGGACAGATACGCATCCCTGCTTCTGTCCCCACCCTAGCCATCACCTGATGTCTGAAGCTGATTTACGGAGGGGGGCATTCTTCAGAGCATCTCTGACATCCTTGTTCCTTAGGGTATAAATCAAAGGGTTGAGTAAGGGGGTGCCAAAGGTGTAGATCAAGGCGATTTGGGGGCCCTCAACTTCTGAGGTGCTGGAGCAGAGCTGCAGGTACACCAGGCTGTAGTTGCCACACTGTAGCAGAACCACAGTGAGGTGTCCTTTAACATTCCTGGCAGCACTGACTGTTTTCTCTTGACAGACATGGCCTATGACCCATACTTGACCACCCACTACACTACAGCCTCATCATGACCCAGTAGCTGTGCGTCCAGCTGTTGCTGGGCTACGTGGGCCTAGCCTTCTACCTTGCCTTGTTGGTCACCGTCTTTGTCTGCACCCTACCCTTCTGTGGACAGTGGCTGGAAATCAACCACTTCCTCTGCGACGTGGCTCCCATCATGTGCCTAGCCTGTGCAGACGTCTGCAGGAAGCAGTCATCTATTTTGCCACCATTTTGGTGCAAAGGATGGTACCCTTCCTGCTAATCCTTGTTTCCTATGTGTTTATCACCGCCACCATTTTGCACATGCGCTCTGCTGAGGGCCTCCAGAGGGCCGGCTCCATCGGCTACCGCACTCTCTGAACTGGATACATATGTGAGATGTCGTTACCTGACTTTTACATAAATGCTGGGACACTCAGGTTTTCCTGCTTGCTTGGCAAGCACTTTACCAACTGAACCTTCTCTCCAGCCATGGATGCAGTAATTTTGAATACTGGTTCTGACAGATAAGAGCTATGTGATTCTGCCAAATGATTTTTCCTCTCTGCACTTGGGTTTTGTAATGTTAAATAGAGATGATGATAACAGTGCCTATTTTACAAGGGTGATTATGAGGGTTAAAATATCTGGTGCAGCGGTGGGTGGTGGCACACAGCTTTGATCCAGGCATTCTGGAGGCAGAGGCAGGTCGATCTCTGTGAGATTAAGGCCAGCCTGGTCTACATAGCCAGTTCCAGGCCTGCTGGGGATTACAGGGAGACCTCCATCTCAAAAAACAAAAAACCAAAACCCAAGAAGTTCTTGGTACCTACTTGCTCTTCCTCTAAAATATTAGCTACATTTTGCTGTTTAGTTTGCAGCTCAATTTTTTTTAAAGACAGGGCCTCATTATGTAGCCCTGGCTGGCTTGGAACTAAGAGATCTGCTTGCCTCTGCCTCCTGAATGATGTGATCAAAGGTGTATGCTACCGGCCCAGCAGCTGCTTAATGTTTTGAAGACTAATGGGAGTTAGAGTGGAGTGTGGGAAGAAAGAACTTTCTAGATAGAGAAAGTATCTTATTTGTAGTCCCTGAGGTAAGAAGGTGGTACAGGGCTTTTAGGGAAACTGATAATGGCTAATGAGGTTGATAATGAACAAATTACTTGGGGTTTATAAACTATATACTGGATAGGGTTTTGTTTTGATCCTAAAAATTAGGAAATTCCTTTGAAACATTTTAAACAAAGGATGATATAATCTAACTTTCTTTTCTAAAGATAACTGCTGAAGGCAGGCAAGAAAAAGTTCAGGCAGATCAGAGATGAGGTGTGTGCAGTTGTCAGGTGGATGTAATTTATTGCCTTTTATCAGGCTGGCAATAGAAGAGAGAGAAATGTCCAAGGCCAAAGGTCTTGTGTGGGTCTCTCCCTCTCCTCGTGGGCCATTGGCCACTGACCTACGAGAACAAAGGGAGCAGAAGCGACGAACAGGGTCAGGACGGCCAGTGAGCATGATGGAAAAGACCTTCCAGGAGTCAGTTTCAGTGATACAGCTCGTTTATGTAGTGGGGGTCAGGGAAAAATATAAGGTGGAGGCGGCAGCCAAAGTTTTACATGATAGGTGCTCATAGTATGCTTTATTTACATGTGGTAGGGGGATCCTATCATCTGGCTATAAGCCAGATGGGGCAGTTTATTGCAGGTAACTATGCCCAAGGTCATGTTCCAAATAAGGCCAGGCATCTGTGCTTGGAGGCACTTTCCAGATAAGGTCAGGCAGAGAGCAGGAAGTCCCCCGCTAAGAGAAGGGGTCCTCCATACAGCTCCGAGCTCCTTAGAGCCATCCGGACACGGTGGACTGCAACCTTAGCAGCAGGGTCCCCCAACAGTCTTGAATGCCTGGGAAAGGGCACATATGACATGAGGCGGAATGAAAACCATGATGCTAATGTCTCTAACTTGAGCCATTTCGTGGCTGATGGAATTATTTGTTAAGATCACCAGAAGAGGATGAAGTGGCATGAGAGGAACACTCAGGACTGGAGACATTGAATTCAGAATGTCCAGGAGACCCTCAAATAGAGTTATGTGTCTGAAGAAACTGTATATGCAGGCCCAGGGTTTAGAGATAAAATTCATCTTGGCTGCTCTTAAGTGCAGAGTCAAGATGGAAGGAAAGGGAAGTCTCATTCAAGTTAAAAAAGGCAAACTCAGCCATTGACAAATAAGACTGCATTTGGTTAAGAGGGAAGAACTTCCTTATGTCTGTTGATTGAAGCATGTGAGACAGCTTAGAATGACAGTTTCAGTAAGTGATCATTTAGTCTTTTGTAACCATCGCACTAATAGCTCATCCTTTTATTAGTATCAGTTTTAAAAACATTCTTAGGCAGTCTATCAATCTAAGAAAATGTTTTACTTAGTTGAAGGGGAAAAGGAAGTAACAGAGTTTCTGTTTTGCTCCAAAACACTTTTCTGCTAGAGATTGAAACTAGAAGCAAAGAACAACTTTTGCAAATTGAAAAACACCCACAGGCTTAGGTTGTAAGTGGGTACTTTAGGTAAATGTAGTGCCTTTTGGAATCTGAACATTCAGGTTAATTAACAGAACACTTTATTTGCTGCACAGCTTTAAAGTTAATATTTAGAGACTCGTCAGGCATTGCACCAAGTCTTTTAGAGATTTGAAAACCAAACTCATGAGTCATGATGAAGGAATGGATTTATATTGCAATATGAACAGGCTACATAAAATCCTGAGTCCTCAAGGGCTCAGAAAAGATACTTTTATTATGGAAAAATCTCAAGAAAAAAAAGTACAATGAATTCCCATGTTCCCATCACTCTGCTTTAACCATCATCAAAATGGATATATTTTAAACATAATTGTATTTTTTCTTTTGCACAATTCATACTTATTCATTTATTAAAACATGGAGGAAAAAATAAATTAGCTTGGAAAATACATAGTGGCCATAATTCCAGCCCCTCTAGTGAGTCTGCCAGTTGAATTGGTGGTTTGAACCATTAAGGGAAAGTGATCCTTTCCTTGGTGTGTGCAGTCCTGTGCTGAGTGTGCACTGAGGGCTGTGAACTGCAGACTTCATCTCTGCTTTTATTTTCCTGCGGCTAAAGCCTTGAGAGCTCAACGTAGAGCAGGCAAGTCAGGCTGCTAAAGTCTCTTGCCGCAGAGGCACATGCACATCTTATAATTGTTCCCACGTTTGCTTACTGTGTTATCATTTCCTTTTTCATATTTTATGAGCACATTTCATTATTGAAGTCTAAAAATATCAGTTTGTGGGGGCTGGAGAGATGGCTCAGTGGTTAAGAGCCCTGTTGGCTCTTGCAGAGAACACAGGTTCAGTTCCCAGCACCCACATGGCAACTAACAACTGTTCCTAACTCCAGTTCCAGGGGATCCAATACCCTCTTCTGACCTCCTTGGTCATTGCACAACACAGGTGCACTTACATACATGCAGGCCATACACTCGTACATATAAAAATAATAAATAACAATTTGTGAATAGTTTGTTATAATCCCCTAATTAACTCTGCTGTATACTTACATTATTTCTTATTTTGTAATACTTTAAAAACAATGTGTGTGCATGTGTGTCTGCCTCTGTGTATGTGGCTGTGTGTGTATGTGTGTCTGTATATGTGTCTGCATATGGCTGTGTGTCTGTGTGTCTGTATGTCTGCGTTTTGCAGAACTGGGGATTGAATGTTAGACCTTGCATATTCTAGACAAGCACTTTACCAGAGCTATATCCTCTGTGCTTTTTGAAATTTTTGATTGCAAGATAGGTCTCACTAAATTGCCTATGCTGACATTGAATTCACTCTGTAGTTGAGGTAGGTCTTGAAGATTTTTTTTGTTTTTTTTTTTTTGTTGGTTTTGGTTTTTGAGAGGTCTCACTATGTAACCTGAAACTGACGATGTAGATAAGGCTAGCATGGAACACACACAGATCTGCCTATGCTGCCTCTTGAGTGCTGGGATTAAAGGTGTGCACCATACCTGACTAGTCTTGAAGTTTTGATCCTCCTGTCTCAATGCTGGAATTATAGGCATAAATTACCATACTTAACTTCTAAGCTTTTTTGTTTTTGTTTTGAGACAGGAGTCTCTCTAAGTTGCCTAGGATGACCTCCTACTAGCAGCAATCCTTTTGTTTCAGCCTCCCAAATACTGCGATTACAGGAACGAGAGGAAACACCTGGTTCAAAATCCTCCTCCTTCTGCTCTCTCCCACCCCCAGTTTTGAAAACAGGGTCTTATTATTTAGCCCAGACTGGCTTCTAACTCATGATCTTCCTGCTTCAGCTTTCCAAGTACTGGGGTGATGTGGTGAGTCTACCACATCTGGCCCAAGCTTTTATATTTAATTTTATTATTATTATTGATAGTAGGGTTTTTTTTTGAAATAGAGTCTCATTATGTAGCACTGGCTGGCCTAGAACTTGCTATATAGAACAGGATGGCCTTGAACTTACAGAGATCAGCCTGCCTCTCCCTCCTTGGGGGGATTACCATGCCACAGTACAGTTACCTAATTAAAACAGCTTGGATTTGAAGTTTAGTTGCTTTTTTTTTTTTTTTTAATGTGTAAGAGTGGTTTGCCTGCATGTATGCAACTGCATTCGTGTTGTGCAATATCTGCAGAGGCTAGAAGAGGGCATCAGATATCCTGGAATTGGAGTTATTGATGGTTATTAGCCACCATGTAGGTGCTAGGAACAGAACCTGGGTCCTCTGTAAGAGCAGCCAGTGCTTTTAACTGCTGGGCCATCTCTCCAGCCCCCTTAACTTTAGTTTTTAAGAGTGGACCCAAACTGGGAGGTGGAGTCATTCTTCCAGGTGTCTCTTGGAACTGTGCCCTGGAACTGTATTCCTGGGTCAGGCCGCACCCATAATTTTATTTGAAACCATTTCTCCAGCTTCAATTTGGAAACCACAAACTTAGATCCACCCTTATCAGACAATCCTGCTTTTTCATCCGTAGGCCTAAAACATCTCATATACACAATATAAAGCATTCTTTTTCAGTCTTCATTGTTTTCAATGAAGAAGCATGCAATGCCTTTAAGTGTTTTGATATGTTAATTCTCAAGCATACACACATTTATTCATTATCGTAGGGTGGAGCAGCAAATTAGAAATCAAGGTCAGGTGCCCAAGAGCACCTGATTCACAAGAGCACATGGTTCAGTGAGTTTGCTAAGGTTAATTAAAAGTCATTAGTCCAAATTCTGTGCATTTTATAAAAGTCATTCCAACAGTTTCCATTTCTTTGTTTTATAATTGAAGAAGCATGTCCATTGGGGTGATCACAGGTGATGGACTAGTCATGAGTGATGGGCTAGTCACAGGGTGGCGTGCTGGAGGACTGGTTAGCATGATGTTATCTTTGGTCTCTGGACTAGATGACATGGGCAAGGCGGCATTGGAGGAGAAAGCATATGGAAGATTACAGCTATTCATGCAGAGGAAAAGGCCTCCCCTGCCAAGTTGCAGTTTTCTGGTATGGCTTTACCAGTCATGCTGTGATCCAAGGAGACCTGTAGGAGAAAGCATAGAAGAGCTTTGGATTCAGTTAATGAGAGAAACAGGACCCTGTTCCTTAGCTTAGTTTATATAAAATTATAGATTTTGATAAAACTTTTGTTTTTGTCTTTTTTTTTTTTTTTTTTTTTTGAGACAGGGTCTCCCTGTAGCCCCAGCCGTCCTGGAACTCACTAGGTAGACCAGGCTGACCTTGAACTCATAGAGATTCGCCTGCCTCTGCCTCCCAAGTGCTGGGATTAAAGACCTGAGCCACCATTCCTGATGATAAAACTTATTTTTTAGGATGTTTTTCCAGTAGATGGTGGAGGAGGGGGATTGAAAGGAGAAATTTAAAAAATTTAAAGTTCAAATTGCTGTGGGGCATGGTGGAGCATGCCTTTAATCCCAGCATTCGGGAGGCAAAGTCAGGTGGCTCTCAGAGGATAGCCTGGTCTACATAGCAAGTTCCAGGCCAATTAGGGCTACAGGCAGACCCTGCCTCAAAAAGACCCCCTAAAATACAAGTTACTTTTAAAAGATTTAAAGTATAATTTATTCCTGAGCAGTTAATCCTTCATTCCCCCTTTTTGTTTGTGTGTTAAATTTTTGAATAATAGGTTAGTAGAATTATGGCTTGTACTTAGGGTAATACAGGGAATGTCATGAGAAACATGAACTTCCCAAAATTGGCAAAATAAGATAAAAACTTTAGATACGTAAGCAGGACAACTCTTTGTTTTGATTTGTAAAATCTGCTTTAAATAGCTTGAGTAGATATTTATGTTCTAGCAGTAGTGAAAATAAAGTTTTAAAAAGTATTAACACATGTATGAGCCAATTTAATTTAAAACAACCAAAGGAATTTATATGTTACTCTTATTTGTCAAAGTTTTCTAGGAAGACTACCTGAGGGTTAGAATTCTCTCAGGATGATGATGCCCACTGATTGTTTAGTTGTACTGTGACAAGTGAAAAGATAACTGGACAGTATGATGATGATTTCCTCTGTGGAGGCCAGGTACTGTATGGGATCAAATACTTTGAAATAAAAACAGGCTAAGTTTACTTACAAAGTCACTTGTTGAAGGAGGAGGAGGCGTCTTTTTTTTTTTTTTTTTTTCTTTTTGAGACAGGGTCTCCCTGTAGCCCCAGCTGGCCTGGAACTCACTATGTAGACCAGGCTGGCCTTGAACTCACAGAGATCTGCCTACCTCTGTCTCCCAAGTGCTGGGACTAAAGGTGTGTGCCACCACATCCAGCTTGAAGGAGGCTTTAAATAGAGGCAAATATTGATAACAAAAAGAACTGAGGAATGAGCCAACACAGCTTGAAACAGTAGTGGAAGACTGAGCCATATAGTGCAAGTACGTTAGCAAACTGAAAAGTTAATTAGGGAATTGTTTGAAAGCATAAATAGCAGGTAAAGTTCTGACTGCTGGGTGGTGTTTGATCCGGGGGTTATAAGAGAGTGCCATATTTCAGCACTGTGTAATGGTTCCTTTGCCTGATTTATTGTCCCTTCCTGAAAAAAAATTACTGTATTAGGAATGAATAGAAGAAAATATTTGTGTAGGAAGCAATGAAATTCCACATATAAAGAAGTGAAAGGAAAGTTGTCCTAAAAAACCAATAAAAATTATTTATTTTTCTGTGATCTATAAAAGAAAGTAGAAATTATTTGGAGCTATGAAAGGATAAATAATATGAGGATCTTGTCCAGTAAACTGGATGGATTTGGATCAGCTCTATTGACTGATCAGCTCTTTGTTGATTTTGGGTGAAAATGTTTTTTGTTTTGTTGCATTGGGTAGAAATAACCAGGCTAAAATTCATTTTTACTTTTATTTTTTGAGACAAGGGCTCAGGTATCCCAGGATGACTTGACCTTCTGATCCTCCTCTCTCTCATTCTCAAATGAGTGCTGGAATTGTAATTCCTGTAGGCATGTGCCACCACACCACCTTTCTGTCATACTAGGGATGGAACCCAGGTCCTCATGCTTGCTAGACCAGCACTCTACTAACTTAGCTGGTACCCCAGTCCTATTCTAAAATTCTTAAAGAGGAAGTTAATTGTGTAGTCATTGCTGCAAAGAAAAAGGAGTTTTAAAAGCAAATACATAAATCTAACCAAGATGCTTTTGTTTTAGGTTCAGTTTCTCATTGTGACTGCTACAGCAGACAGTGAGACAGGTGTGGCACCTCAGCGTGACTGTGTGTGTAAATCAATGTCTTCTTTTAGAGAAGATAAAGTATGAAAAAAATCAAATTGGGGATTCCGAGGGAAAGTTGAAGTCAACTCAAATCCTAAAAGCTGTTGAGAAGAATGTAATGTTATCTTTTTGGGAACAAACAAATGTAATTTTTGAGGCTTAATAAAAAGATTAGTGACAATATATGCTGGGTGTGGTGGTGCACACCTTTAATCCCAGCACTCGGGAGGCAGAGGCAGCGCCACCACACCTGGCAAGATTTATATCTTTAATGAAGGCTAAGATATCATCCATACACTGAAATAGATAAATATTAGGAACATTTTTTTCTAATAAGGAGTATTGCATTATTTACCCAATATTGACAGAAGGTGGGGCTTCTGATCATGCCTTGAGTGAAAAGTTTCTAGTTAAAAACTATAAATAAAAGCCTAGTTATTGAAAGCAGGCACAGAAACCGCAGAATTTTAAAACGGTAATCTTTAAAAAGGCAAGCTTGGGTCTGGAGAGATGGCTCAGTGGTTAAGAGCAATGGCTTCTCTTGCAGAGGACCCAGGTTCAATTCCCAGCATCCACATGGGTGGAGGCTAACAACTGTCTGTAGCTCCAGTGCCAAGGTATCTGACACCCTCTTCTGACCTCACAGGCATTGCATGACACAGGCGCAGTTACACCCAGGCAATACATTCATACACATAATGAAAATAATTTAAAAAAAAATTTTTAAAGGCAAGTTTTGCTGGGTGTGATGGCACACACTTTTGATCCCAGGACTCAGAGGCCATTCTGATCTACATAGGTCTACAGGCCAGCTGGGGCTACAGGGAGACCCTGTCTCAAAAAAAAAAAAAAAAAAGACAATCTTTTAAATCAATAATAACAATGTGGCAGTTTTGCAGGACTATGGCAGGAGAGTTAACTCCAGGCATGTCATTAAACATCTAGAAGATCAATCACAGCAGACTGGTACTTTTAAAGAATTGCATAATGTTTAGCCAAAACTAAATGCCCTTAAATAAATCTTGATCAGACATATTTTATTTTCAAAGCAAATCCTTGTAATAGTTAATAAGATTAGAATAATAACTCCATTGGTTTAGAGATTTACTTGAACTTTGACTTTAAAGATCTTAAGTCTCATCTTAAATTTTTAAAAAATTTTATGCATGAGTGTTTTGCTTGCATTTGTATGTAAGTGCATCCATGTCATGCAATGCCCATGGAGGCCAGAGGAAAGTGTTGGATCCCCTGGAGTTACAGATGGTTGTTAGCTGCTATATGGGTACTGAAAACTAAAGCCTAGTCCTCTGCAAGAGCAGTGACTGCTCTTAACTGCTGGGCCATTTCTCCAGCCCCACGTTTCATCTTTTATATATCTAAAATACTTTACTCAAACCTTCATAACATATAAAAAAATCCTTCTTATTGTTCCATTTCATTCTGGAAGCACTGCCATCTTAATTGTCATACTAAATCCTTCTTTACTAAAAATATTTCCATTCTTACATCCTTCTAACATTTTCTCTTAATAATTATCTTAGTACCATGAGACATAAGTAACTAATAAATAAATTTACCATCGGTCGTGAGGACTTTTACCATATATCCTCTTCTAAGTTTTGAATGATAAAGTTTGATTTTACAAAAGTGAGTAATAAACCAGTTGTACCAAATAAGTTAAAGCTGGATTTTCTTGGAGTAGCTAAAATAAACTATAATAAGAATTTTACCTGTATAATTTGAATCAATAACATTTGGGCAAACAAAAATGTTTTATAGTCCAATTTGAATTACCAAAGATTAAACCAATTATACCAATTAATTAAGGCCGAAGTTTTCTTGGTGTAGTTGAAAATAAGCCATAATAAGAATCTGGCCAGTATAATCTGATACAGTAACATCTGCGCAAACAAAGCTTTTTATAGTCCAATTTGAATTACCTAAGAGTAAACCAAAACATTTTAAAATGGGTTCCCGTATTAGTTACTTTTCTGTTGCTGTGATAAAATGCCATGATCAAGGAAACTTATAGAAGGAAGAGTTTATTCGCTCTTACATTTCCAGAAGCATTAGAGTGTGTCATGGTGTGGTGGCATGGTGGCAGGAGGTAGGTGGAGTAGAAAGTGAAGCTCTCATATCTTTAAGAAGGCACAGGAAGCAGAGAGTGATGGGGGATCCAGTAAGGCTTAAGAACTCTCAAAGCCTGCCCCCAGTGACATGCTTCCTCCAGCAAAGTCACACCTCCTAAAACTTCCCAAAACTGCACCACCAACTGGGGACAAAATATTCAATACTTGGAGCCTAAAGGGGGACATTCTCATTCAAACCATCACATTCCACTTCCTGGTCTCCATAGACTCGTGATTATAATAAATGCAAAATGCATTTAGTTCACCTTCAAAGCCCCCATAGTCTTTACCAGTCTCAATACTATATTCAAAGTCCAGAGTTCAAAGTCTTCTACATTCCTCCTAAAACCCACATAATCGGGTTCTTCACAGCCAATATCCCACTTCTGGTACCAACTTCTGTCCTAGTTAGCTTTCTTTCTTTTCTTTTTTTTTTTTTTTAAATATACACTTAGTATTTAAAAAAATATTTTATTTATTATTTTTATTTTATGTGTATGTGTGTATTGCCATGTAGGTAAGTGCACCCATGTCCTGCAATGCCCGTGGAGGACAGAAGAAGCTGTTGGATCCCCTGGAACTGGAATTACAGGCAGTTATTAGCTGCCATGTGGGTGCTGGGATTCGAGCCCAGGTCTTCTGCAAGAACAGCCAGTGTTCTTAACCGCTGAGCCATCTCTCCAGCCCTCTAGTTAGCTTTCTATTGCTGAGCTAAAACACAGACCAAAACCAACTTGTCGAGGAAAGAGTTTGATTTACAGCATAGTCCATTATCAAAGGAAGTCAAGGGAGGAGCACAGGGCAGAAATCTGGAGGAATCTGAGGCACAGACCATGGAGGAATGCTGCTTACTGGCTTGCTCCTCTGGCCTGTGCTCAGCTTGCTTTCTTTTTTAAAATTTTACTTATTATTTTTATTGTGTGTGTATGAGTGTTTTGCCTGCGTGTATGTTAAGTACACCTGTGTCATGCAATGCCTGCAGAGGTCAGAAGAGGGAGTTGGATCCCCTGGAACTGGGGATCCTCTGGTGCTGGGATTAGAACCCAGGTCTTCTGCAAGAACAGCCAGTGCTCTTAACCACTGAGACATCTCTCCAGCTCCTGCTTCACCAACCAATTTTCTAATCATCTCTTAACTCAGTCAAGTTGACAACCATGTTTAACCATCACAACATATGATTTTGGACATCTTTTCATATGTTCATTTGCCATTTGTATATTTTCTTTGGTAAGGTATTTGTTAAGGTCTTTGACTAATTTCATTTTACTTATATTATTCTATTTACAGTACTGG
Source organism: Nannospalax galili (assembly GCF_000622305.1). Taxonomy (NCBI): domain Eukaryota; kingdom Metazoa; phylum Chordata; class Mammalia; order Rodentia; family Spalacidae; genus Nannospalax; species Nannospalax galili. Next base: position 2,242,534 of record NW_008337053.1, on the reverse strand, counting down.
TGCTTGAACCCAGGGCCTTGTATATGCTAGTCAAGTGCTCTACCACTAAATTATATCCATAGCCTTTTCTTTCTTTTCTTTTACTCTTTCTCCTTCTTCTCTTCTTTTGTCAGGGTCTCCCTGCAGCCCCAGCTAGAACTCACTATGTAGACTAGGCTGGCCTCGGTCTCACAGAGATTCACCTGCCCTCACCTCTCCACTGCTAGAATTAAAGGCATGTGTCACCATGACCAGCCAGACTTTTTCTTTTCATTTGAGACAGAGTCTTACTTCATTGCCCAGGTTGGCATTGAGCTGGTTCTATAGCTCAGGCAAGCTTTGAACTTGGGATCGTCCTGCCTGAGCCTCCTAAGTAGTTGTAATTATAGGCCTGTGCCACCAGACCTGTCTAACTTTTAAAATTAGGTTTTCAAAATTGTAAAGTTCTACAAGTTCTTTGTATGTTTTAGATAATGCCCTTTAATACATATGCCTTTTACTGACGTTTCCTTCTAGTCTAGTGTGTGACTATGTTTTCTATTGAGTGTTCTCAATCCTTAAGAGTGTAAGAGTCTTAAGTTGAGAAGTTTAAGAACCTTTGCTTTGAGTCATTTAAATCAAGTTACCTTTTGTTACAAAGCAGAACAAGAGATGTGGGGAAAGAAGTGCTTCCTGGGAGTTCAGTGTGATCAATTCTGGGAGTGGTGGTTTCACCAGATCCTGAGTATGAGAGGCACTTTTGTGTAAAGAACTTTTTAAGCCAGGCATGTTGTTGCCTCAGCACTTGGAGGCCAAGGTGGAAAAATTGTAAGTTCGAGACTCAACCTACTTCCAATATTTTTCAGGCAGAGTAGACTCTTGCTATGTGGTTCAAGCTGCCTGGACCACACGTAGTTCAAACTCCTGCTTCTGTCTCCCAAGTTCTGAGATTATAGGAGGGTTACCACACATGGCTAGAAGAGTGTGTGTGTGGTGTGTGTGTGTGTGTGTGTGTGTGTGTGTGTGTATGTGAGAGAGAGAGAGAGAGAGAGAGAGAGGGAGCTACAGCATAGAATCTAGGGTAAAGACTCCTTTCCTAGGCCTCATGGTGGTACTATAGAAGACCAGAAGCCGGGTGTAGTGGTGCATGCCTTTAATCCCAACACTGGGAAGGCAGAGGCAAGTGGGTCTCTGCGAGATAGAGGCCAGCCTGGTCTACATAGTGAGTTCCAGGTTAGCTAGGGCTACAGGGAGACCCTGTCTTAAGAGACAGAGAGAGAGAGAGAACGAGAACCAATACTAATGAGAAAACTAGTGGTTTAGTGATATAAGATTTTCGTTCCAGTCAGAAAATGGTGAAACATAACCATGTGCTCCTCTTCCTTCCTTTGTCCCAGTTTAGAAACTTCAAATGGATTCACTTGAGGCAATAGAAATTAGAAGAATCTGTTCAAAAAATAAACACAATGTTTTAAACTATTTTATTTATTATTTTATTTTATAAAAAATGAAATGTTTAGCCATGCATGGTGGCACACGCCTTTAATCCCAGAACTCGGGAGGCTGAGGCAGGCAAATCTCTGTGAGCTCAAAGCCAGCCTGGTCTACATAGTGAGTTCAGGTCAGCTGGGACTACAGGGAGACCCTGTCTCAAAAAGGCACACACAAAAAAAGAAATGTTTAAAAATATTATTTTTATTTTACATGTATGAGTGTTTTGCTTATATGATGTAAGTGCACCCATTAAGGGAAATGCCTGAAGAGGTCAGAAGAGGGTGTCGGATTCCCTGGAACTGGAGTTACGGACAGTTGTTAGCCACCATGTGGGTGCTGGGATTCAAGTTCAGGTCCTCTTCAAGAACAGACAGTGCTCTTAACCACTGAGCCATCTCTCCAGTCCTGATAATTCCTAACTCTCTTAATCTGTTTTCTATTGCTCTAATTGTTACAGGCACAGATCAGAGTCCAGGGGGCATTCATTGAGACTTCTAGGTTCTTTTGTCCCAGAATAATAAAACTGGACAAGGAAGACATGGCTAGTAATAGAAAGAGAGCCAGTTACTATGGGAATAAAGGAGAGGAAATTCTCCATATACACAGGGGAAAAAAAACAAAACAAAATAAACAAACAAAAACCCCTTAAGCAACCCAAAGGGATGGAAGAAAGTCCTTCCAGAAGCGACATGGTTGTTAAATGAAAATTCCGGTCCTAGAGGTGGGTTGCTCCCTATGAACTGTTGGCCTGAGGGACAGTAGAGGTCCTCAGAATGATAAAGACCATTGCCATAATGTTGGTTGTACACTGGAAGTGGATGGAAAAACCCTATTGCTGAAGACACTGCATGATATGAGCATGGGGAGAGGGAGAGATCAAGCTTGGACTAAGCTGGAAACTCCCTGCCACTGGATGGGTGGCTTTCATGGTGCCAAGAGGCAATTATAGTCCTCTATAATTCTCCTCAACAACGGACCCCACATGTTGCACTACCAACATACCAAACAAGATGTTCCTGCTGGTGCAATAGTGGAGTGTCTAGTGTATGTACAACCAGCAAATTTTCAATTGGATACAATGCCCGCTCCTAGGGGTGAAACACACATCTGGTACTTGTAGACCCGGCCAACCCCCTGTGGCAGGGGAGACTATAGGCCCCAGTGGGAAGTTACTGCAATTGCTTTGTTAGATGGAAATGATGCACCTGCTAAAGTTCCGAATAAGCATTTGTGTTTACCTCCATAGGTTATGTTATTATAGCAGTCACTGTTTAGATGTTCTTGCTTCTTGCTGTGTGTGTTTGTATAGTAGATGGAATCACACTGAAACTGGCCAACAGCTCATGAAAAACAGATGATGTAGACCTGAAAGTTCAGTGCCTTGCCACAATGAGAGGAACATCATCCCACACCTACCACCCCACTCTAAGGCTCAGGGACTTTTGTGGAAGAACTTGAAGAAGGGGTAGAGTATTAGCTGGAAATATCATTCGATCACTATACTGGCAAGCTATAGTCACACCTCCTTCCCATGATCATCAAGGAGTTGGGGGGGGAGTCATTTACCCCTCCCACCCAATCAGTTGACCTTAGCTGCATGTGGGGGAGGGCAAAGGATACTAAGAGAGGCACCTCTCTCACCATTTTGTGTGGCTGTTGAGAGGTCACAGGATCTACATTTGAGTGTGGACTTTATGGCGCAGCTATAAATGTGGGGCGCCTACTCTTCTGTGAATAAACCCCTACCCTATGCTCTGTTAAAAAAGTAATATAATAAAAAACAAAATATTAAAAAAAAGAAATAGAGACAGTTTAAGAAAAGAGAAAATGTGGGCTGGTAAGATGGCTCAGTGATGAAAGTATGCTGTGCAAATATGAGGACCAGTGTTGGGATCCCCAGAACCAACATAAATGCTGGGTGTATGTGGCAGCCCACTTGTAAATTCAGCCTCAGAAGGCAGAGATGGGATCCCCAGAGCAAGACGGCTAGTAAGACTAGCAGTATCAGATAGGGACTCCCAAACTGGCCCCCACCCTAACCACCTCTACCTGAGTATGGTGAGGTGTACTGTGCTCAGCCTCCAGGGAGCACCACTCATTCTCATTGTGTCTCCAGCTCCTGCTAGCCAAGGATCATCTGTAGAACTAGAGCCCTCCACAGACTAGAATCTACAGAAAATTTTTTTTCTGGGCTTAGAAGTGCACCTATGCCTAGCTATGCTGGGGCCAGTTCTGAAACACCATTGACACATCAACACAGAGCTGCCCCAAGACTGAACACTAAGCACCACTCAGCTGGGCCACAACCTGACAAGTTTAGGTAACAGCAAAGATCCAAACACCTATACAAACAAAAGTGAAACCAGACAGCTATACCAAGAAATACCACTACCAACTAAACTCTAGATGCCTAGGTCCCATCACAACAAACAAACAAACAAATAAGCAACATGAATAACCATAGTAATGTGTCTCCACTATAAATTAATATCCCTTAGTAATGCTCCTTGAGGTTTCTTTTTAATGTGTATGAATGTTTTACATGCATGTAAGTAAGTGCACTGTTTGTGCAATACCTGTGGAAGTTAGAAGATGTCAGATCTTCTGGAACTGGAGTTACAGATGGTTGTTAATTGCCATGTGGGTGCTGAGAACTGAATCCAGGTCCTAAGTAAGAGCAGCCAGTGCTCTTAACTGCTGAACCATCTCTCCAGCCCATGAACCATCTCTATAGCAAAATGTTCCCTAAGAAAAGCAACTTAGTTGATGCACAAGACAATGACTTCAAAATGGCAATCGTAACTATGTTCCTTGAACAAGAGTATATACATAAAATTCTGGAATGAAGACCACAAAAACACAGGCAGTTGACTGAAATACAACAATTCAGGATATTCAGCTAGACTTTAATAAAGAGACAGAATTTCTGAACAAAGCCAAACAAAAACCTTGATATGAGAAACTCTGTCAGTGAAATAAAAACTCACTGGAAATCCTCACAATAGAATGAATCAAGTGGAATAGAGAATATTAAGACTTGAAGATAAAGTAGAGGAATTGGATCACTCAGTCAAAGAAAATGCTACATCTAACCCCCATCCCCAACCAAGAATGGAACCTTCAGGAACTCTGGGACACTATAAAAAGATCAAACTCACAAATAATAGGCATTCAAGACATAATCCAAGTCAAAGGCACAGAAAATATTTTCAACAAAATCATAGAACAAAATTTCCTAAATCTAAGGAAAGAGATGCCTATCAAGGTGCAAGAGGCATACAGAACACCAAGTAGACAGGACCAGAAAAGAAACTCCCCGTCACATAATAATCAAAACACTAAATGTACAGAACAAAGAAAGGACATTGAAACCTGCAAGAGAAAAAGAAAAAAATCACATATAAAGACAGGCCCATCAGTATAATACCTGACTTTTCAGTGGAGACCCTGAAAGTCAAGTGGACCTGGATTGATGTTCTATAAGTTCTTAAAGACCACAGATGCCAGCCATAATAGATACCTATAAGTCATAACTGAAGGAAGAAGAATTTTTTTCCATGGTAAAAGGAATATAATACTAAGTCATCTCTATAGAAGACACTGGAAAGAATACTTTGGTTTGAGGAGAAGGTTAAACACACCAAAGAGAGTAAAGAAAATAAGTAAAAAATTCCACAGCAGTTAATCAAAAGAGGTCTAAGGAAACATCACAACAAAATAACAGGAATTAATACACATTGTTCAGTAATAATTTTCAATATTAATGGTCTCAATTCCCCCAATAAAGAGACACAGACTAACAAATTGGATGAAAATACAGAATCCGTCTTTTTGCTGCCTCCAAGAAATATACCTCATCAGCAATGACTGGCATCACTTCAGGTAAAAGGATGGAAAAAGGTATTCCAAGGAAATTGAACCAAGAAACAAGCAGGTGTAGCTATTCTACTATCTGACAAAACAGACTTCATGCGAAAATTAATCAGATGAGATCTGGAAGGATACTTCATACTCAAAGGAAAAACCCTCCAAGAACATATTACAATCCTAAATATGCACCAAGCACAGGGAAATCCAATTCACGAAAGAAATATTAGTAGATCTAAAACTATAGATTGATCACAACACACAGATAGTGGGTGATTTGAACACACCATTCTCACCAATAAATCAAACAGACCTAACTGATATCTACAGAACATTCCACCCAAACACTAAGGAACACATGAACTTTCCCCCAAATCCACCACATATTAGGACACAAAGCAAGTGTCAACAAATTTAGGAAAATTGAAGTAAGATACTGCATTCTATCTAACCAAAAGGAACCAAGCTGGATTATATCAGCAACAGAGAGGACAGAAAGTACACAAACTCATAGAGACTAAACACACTACCAAATGAAAACTGGTTCAAGGGAGAAAGCAAGAAGGGAATTTAAAAATTCCTAGAATTGAATGAAAATGAAAATACAACATACTGAAATCTATGGGCACAATAAAGGCAATCTTAAGAGGAAACTTTATGGCACTAAGTGCCTACATAAAAAATTAGACATTTCATATTACTAACTCAATGATGGACCTGAAGGCCTTGAAAAAAAAAGAGTAAACAACGCTCTAACACAGTAGGTAGGAAGAGATAACAAAATTCAGCCTGAAAGTAATAAAATAGAAATGAACAAAACAATACAAAGAATCAATGAAACAAGAGTTGGTTCTTTGAAAAAGGTTAACAAGACTGATAAACCTTTAGCCAAATTAACCAAATGAAAAGGAATAAAATCAGAGATAGAAAAGCTTTACAGAAAAGGCCATGAATTTGGGTAGGTAGGGAAGTATGGGCGGATCTGGTAAGAGATGGGGGGAGGTGAATATGGTCAAACTATATTGTATGAAATTCTCAGTGTTGGGGACCCCTGTTGTGTAAAGTAGCAGTTTCTCCATGTCCGGATAGCCTATGGGCTCGGCGTTCAATGCAGAGACTCCTTTTATCAGCAGGGTGCCTTCCCGGCATCTTCCTGACTCATCTTTGAAGTAGCCGCCACAGAAGCCCTACCAAAAACATGGCCTCTGGCATAGGAACTGCTAGCTTTTCCTGTGTGATTTTCAGGCAGTCTGACAGCCTGGCAGGAGCCCACTTCCATATGTAAATGAGGCATCCTAAAAGTACCTATCAATTAAGGCTTTTACCACTGCCCCCACAGTATAAAATATCCTGGTTTCCCCTAATTAATCGGAGCTAG
>NW_008337053.1:2233569-2235501 GCF_000622305.1 Nannospalax galili | reverse complement strand
CTATTTTATTATTTTTATGTGTATGAGTGTAGTGCCTGCATTTGTGTAAGTGCACCTATGTCATGCAATGCCCGCAGAGGTCAGAAGGTGGCACTGGATCCCCTGGAACTGGAGTTATGGATGGTAGTTCACTGCCATGTGGGTACTGGGAATCAAACCCGGGTCCTCTGCAAGAGCAATCAGTGCTCTTAACCACTGAGCCAGAAAGATCAATAACTCCTAATTCACTTTTGAATGCTTGCTTAGCTCACACAAACTCTGGGAAAAAGTGGCAGACTCTAGCTGCCTCACATGCATCTTCCACCTTTCCTGTGGCATTAGATCCCCTTTCCAGCCTGTGGTTAGCTGATGCAGATTGTCTAGTAAAATAATATTTTCCAGGTGTCCTTGAAGATAGACAGGAATCTATGGTTAGGTTCTAGTCAATGAAAGGCCATGTAGGAGTGTGGCAGCTTTTTGAGAATATCCCTTAAAAGGGGCTGCTGGCATAATGACCTCTACCCTTTCTATTTTTGAGACTTCCTTCTTCCTGTTCTCTTGGATGTAGACATGATGGCTAGAGCTAGATCATTCATTTGGGTATAGAAGCTTGGCTGCCTGGGGACTTTGTGGGCCAAAGCTACTGTGTCTGTGTTATCTCCAGACCTCTCCACTAGGGCAAAGTGAACTTCTATCCTGGGGCACTAACATTTTAGCTTGAAGTCTTATTTTTCTATCAAACTTAATTTTGACCCCTAAGTCCTTTTCTTCTTCTCTCCTCCTCTTCCCCCCTTCATCTCTCCTTTCCTCCTTCCCTCCCCCACATCACCCTCCCTTCTTCTTCTTCTTTAGACAAGGTTTATGTTGCCCTGGAACTCACTATGTAGACCAGGTTGGCCTTGAACACATAGAAGTCTGCCTGCCTCTGCCTCCCGAGAGCTGGGATTAAAGGCCTGCATCACCACACCCAGCAGAACTTGAACTTTTAAATCACTGGAATTTTCAAAAGACTGTAGGACTTATAAAGTTGGACTGTGTTTTATATTGTGATATTAGCATGAGATCTTGGGGACAAGAAATGAAAGGGTATGGCTTATGATGGTGTGTTTGTGTGTCAAGTTGACAAGGAATCAATTATGCTGGTTAGTTTTTGTCAACTTGACATGAACTTGAGCCACCAGGAAAGAGGGAACCTCGGTTGAGGAATTTCCTCCATTGGCTTGGCCTGTGGCTAACTCTGTAAGGTATTTTCTTAATTGCTAATTGATGTAGGAGGGCCCAGCTCACTGTGGGCATGCCATCTCAGGTGGGACTGGGCTGTATAAGAAAGGTAGCTAAACAAGCTAGAGGAAGGTCTGGTAAGCAGTGTTATTCTGTGATCTCTGCTTTAGTTCCTACCTCCAGGTTCCTGCCTTGAGTTCCTGCCTTGGCTTCCCTGGGTAATGGAGTGCACCTTGTAAGCCAAGTAAACCCTTTCCTTCCCAAGTTGCTTTTGGTCAATTTTTTATCACAGCAACAGAAAGCAAATTAGAACAGTCACTATATAAGTTAAAATTAATCAGAAAGGAGAAATTGAAAAGGTAAGCTGGGAGTGGTGGTGCAGGCTTTTAGTCCCAGCACTCCGGAGGCAGAGGCAGGTGGATCTCTGTGAGTTCAAGGCCAGCCTGGTTTACATGGTGAGTTCCAGGACAGCTGGAGCTACAGGGAGACTGTCTCAAAAAGACAAAAAAAAAATAAAATAAAATAAAAAAGAAAAAAGAAAAAAAAAGGTGAGTAGGATATTTATTCTTTTTTAAAAATTATAAATGAGTATATGAAACATTATTTCAGATACTATTATGACAAATTATTTCAATACCAATACTATGTCCTAGATTGCACCCATGTATTTAGGAATTATCTCAACAGGCCAGCCTGGGATACAGAAGTCTCATATATATATGTGTGTGTGTA
>NW_008337053.1:2221958-2233474 GCF_000622305.1 Nannospalax galili | reverse complement strand
ATCTCATATATTTATATATATATAAAGGCTGCAAGTGGTGGCACATGCTTTTAATCCCAGCACTCAGAAGGCAGAGGCAGGCAGATCTCTGTAAGATCAAGGCCAGCCTGGTTTACATGGTGAGTTCCAGGCTCACTAGGGCTACTGGGAGACCTATCTCAAAAGACAGAAAAAAAAGTCCAAAATAAACTCCAAAAATATTTTAAAATTAGTGATTTATAAAGCTTGAAAAGTATGCTTTTAGAAGATATCCTTTATGACTTTCAAGAGGTATACAGCTGAACAAATGAGTAGATCAAGGACTAATGTTAACATAGTTGTTTGATAGTTCAATGACTAAGGTGTGCTGGGACTATGACTCAATGGTAGAGGGTATGCTTAATATGTGCAAGGCCCTGGACTTGATCCCTACCACCCAAGTAAAACAACCCTAAATGTTGGCATCCTTAACCTCTGCAAACACTTCTTAGGCATTGTGTATGTGCTTATTTAACCACCACACATACATGCACACACATATATGGCACATGCTACTATAAGCTCCCCTTTACAGATGAAGTGAAGTACCCAGAGATTGTGTGGCTTGCTAAAGGACTCAAGGCAATACATTAAATTGAAGGGATGCAAATGCAGGCAGTTGGGCTTCAAAGACGAAGGTGTTTTACAAAGCCATGATTTATGAAATGAATAAAAAGATTAGCAAACTCAAAAGCTATCATGCCACATCTCTTTTTCCTCCCTGCCTGTTACTTATGCTCCAACTCTGATCATTATTCCTGGAAGCCTTTCTTCATATGCAGGGCAGGAAGATTCCACGGCCCAATATCCCTTTCTTCCCTGTGCCATGTCAGCATCAAAGCAAGATTAATCAAGACTCTCTTTCAGGTCCTGTCATATCAGGGAAATTTTTCATGGAATTTGTAATTTCCCATGTCTTACTGGATTGTCTGCAGTTCAAACAAAGTCTGCACGATCTTTTTAGATACTGTGCCAAGAAAAAAAAAAGTGTAGGTGGAGCTGTTTGTAGTCTGTCATCCCTGGCCCATTTCCAGGTTCGCTGGCTGTTTTGATTGCATAAGCAGCCATGTTTTCACTAGTTTGGGGTGTGTAGTTGCAGGAGCTGCAGCAAAGAATGTTTATATCCTGAACAAATTCGGTTAACCCCTTTTCTGCCCATTTAAACAAAAGATTTTGGCACTGTTCCTACAAGCATGAAGTGGGTCTTGAAATAATTTGTCCGTTGAAAGCAGATAGGTGAAAATCTGGAGTTTCAGTAGCATATTATTCTAGCAACAGTGTTGGAGAGAAACATTAGGTACACTGAAGGCAAACTGAAAATACCTATATGCTCCTTTGCAAAGCAGTACTACCTGTGGGAAGTGGGAAACCCAACAAGACAAATAAACAAAATTCGTGCATACAAAGGTGTCTTTCCTGAGGCTGGGGACATAGTTCATTTGGCAGTCTGCTTACCTAGCATGTAAAATGCCCTGAGTTTGATCCCTAGCACAGTACAAAACTGGGTATGGTGGTGCATGCCTGTAATCCTAGCACTCAAGAAGTAGAGGTAGGAGAATCAGAAGTTCAAGTACATTCTCAGCTACATATCAAGTTCCAGGGCCAGTCTGGGCTACACGAGACCCTGTCATAAGCAAGCAAGCAAATAAGCAAAACACCCCCAGCCAAAAAAAAAAAAAAAAAAAAAACCCCCCCCGCCAAAAAAAAAAAAAAAAGAAAAAGAAAAAAAAAAAAACCCCCCCCGCCAAAAAAAAAAAAAAAAGAAAAAGAAAAAAAAAAAAACCCCCCCCGCCAAAAAAAAAAAAAAACCCAACAAAAATGTTCATTCAAACCTTAATTGGAATACCAGACATGAAACTCAGTATATCTCAACTGGATAATGATCAGCTTAGTTGTTTTCTTTTCTTTTTCTTTTTTTTTTTTTTTTATGAGACAGGGTCTCCTTATAGCCCCCGCTTGCCTGGAACTCACTATGTAGACCAGGCTGGCCTTGAACTCATAGAGATCTGCCTGCCTCTGCTTCCCAAGTGCTGGGATTAAAGGCGTGTACCACCACACCTGGCAGAAAAAAGTCACTCTTAATACACTAAGATAGAAACCCAATGTTTCTTAAGTGTAAAGCACTGAAAAGTATACTAATAATATCCTCCTTTTAGTATAAAAATGAGATAAAACCAGGTGTGGTGACTCCTTTAATTCCAGCACTTCAGAGGTAGAGGCAGGCAGATCTCTGTGAGATTGAAGCTAGCCAGGACTACACAGTGAGACCCTGTCTCAGAAAAGCAAACAAGACTCAGTTGTTAAGAGTTCTGGTTGCTCTTGCAGAGGAGCAAGTTTCGATTCCCAGCACCCACATGGAGGCTAACACCCATCCATAACTCCAGTTCCAGGGGAATATGAAGCCCTCTTCTGACCTCCTTGGGCATTGCATGACATGGGTGTACCTTACATATATGTAGGCAATACACTCATACACACAAAATAAAAATAATAAAAATAGGGCTGGAGAGATGGCTCAGTGGTTAAGAACACTGGCTGTTCTTGCAGAAGATGCAGGTTTGAATCCCAGCACCCACAGGGCAGCTAACAGCTGTCCGTAACTCCAGTCCCAGGGGATCTGACATATTATTTTTATTTTGTGTGAGTGTATTGTCATATTGTCTATATGTATGTGAGTGCACCTGTGTTGTGCAATGCCTCAGAGGTCAGAAGAGGGCTTCGGATTCCCCTGGAACTGGAGTTAAGGACGGTTCCTAGCTGCCATGTGGGTGCCAGGAATTGAACTCTGGTCCTCTGCAAGAGCAGTCAGTGCTCTTAACCGCTAAGCCATCTCTCCATCCCCTAAAATAATAAAAATATTTAAAAAACAAAATAATTAATTCTTACATGTACAAACATGAAAGAAAAACTAGAAAAATACATAAAAAGCCTAAAGGTTGCCTTGCAGGTTGGAATGGGGTGAATGAAAAACAGCAATAATTATTAAGGTAAAAAGTCTATTTAAATAATTTATAAATTGCTAGACACACCAGGTGGTGGTGCACGCCTTTAATCTCAGCACTTGGGAGGCAGAGCCAGGCAGATCTCTGTGAGTTTGAGGCCAACCTGGTCTACATAGTGAGTTCCAGGCCAGCTGGGGCTACAGGGAGACCCTGCCTCAAAAAACAAAGAAACAAAACCAAAGACCAAGAGTGTCTCAATGAAGGATTATATACATTGGGTTGGCCTGTGTTAACTGATGTGGGACGACCCAACTCTCTGAAGGCAGCACCTGTAGTCAGTGCTCTTAACCGCTGAGGGTAATTCCCTAGGCAGAGGGTACTGTATGAAGGGAGAAATCAAGCAAGCCAGCTAACAACATGTGTGCATTCATTTCTCTCTGCTCAGCTGTGGATGTGATGTAACTAGCTGAAGTCTGTCTTGCTTTCCCTACAATAATGGAATGGAACCTGGAATCATAAGCTGAAATAAATTCCTTCTTCCCCATGTTACTTTTTGTTAGGTGTCGTGGTTTGAGTAAATGTTCCCCATAGGTTCAAGTAGTTGAAGTTAGTCAATTGGTGATGCTGTTTAGGGAAGATTGGAACATTTAGGTATGGCGTACCTCGTGGAAGGGTGTCACTTGAAGTAGGCTTTGAGAAGTCATAGCCTTGGCCCACTTCCAGCTTGCTCTCTCTGCTTCCTGTGTGTGCTTGAAGATGTGATTAATGTTGTAATGCTATTTTAATAAATGGCCTTAATAAACCTAGGAAGAGATCACCTATTATAGTGGATTACCCTAAATACTGAGATACTGCTATTGCTACTTTTCAAAAAGGTGTACTCATCACTAGCAGACATTATTTAATGACCTTGACTAAAACCATGCTCATTATTTCCCATAGAACTAGTGACTAAAGCTGTGTACCATATAACATTCCCATATTTCCAAAAGTGAGACACCTATCCCACTGGTGGAATTCAAGATGGTTCTAGGCAGTACAAAATGAAGCAGAAAATAAAAATAACATCTATACCGCTTAGCCGCTGAGCCATCTCTCCAGCCCCGAATTATACTAATTTTTAGTTACTACTTTTCAATTGTCTGAGGTTTAGAACACAAACACATGTATGGACTACCCAAATTCACACTAGTATAGGGGCTACTGTCTACCTTCACTTTCTGGTCACACACACACACACACACACACACACAACCCAAAACAAACAAAACCTCAAACCACCCCAAATCTAATGAATGATCTTTCCTTAGGGCTCATCTTTCCTTGACTCAAATTCTTTAGATATGTATATATATAATTTTCTTTGAGATAGAGTCTATGTAAGCCAGGCTGGTCTTGAATGCAAGATCCTGCTTCCTCTGTGAATTGGAATTAGACATGCACGCTACCCCTCTATTTGGTTCTCTATGATCTGCTGGAAGATACTTGGCTCTCCAGGAATGGATGACATGGTGCATAGTCTAAACTGAAGTCAGGCTGGTTTAAAATGCTGTTTCATTACCTTGTTTGTGAGAGTCTACTAAATGAGGGTAAAATGAACTCCCCTTGAATTTGAGTGAAATAAACGAGGTAATACATGTACAGCAGCTGGTACTCAAGTTTAAAAGATGCTCAATAAATGTTGATCTCTTATGATTCCTTCTTTTAGTATTTCCTACATTCTTTCACTCATAGCTTTATTATCCTTAGACAAATTCTAAGTTTCTATCACAAACCCTAATCTTTCAGAGTACTAAACCTGAGCTTATGTGTTTAATAATTCCATTTTGATATTCTGGCGTCATCTTACATTCAACACATATAAAACAGAATTCGCTAGCTTCCTCCAAGTTTGCTTCTCCTCCTTTTGGTGTCCTCATTTAGTTTATGTCATTATTGTTATCTCCATCACTCAGGTTGGCAGTTTTGATCATCTTTAAATCCTTTCCTATCACATCAAATTGGACACCACAAAAAATTTACACGTCATTTTAATAGCTTGCAAAGGGTTATAAGGATTTCTTCATCTGCCATACTTTATTAATTTTAAAGATTAGCATACAGAGCAAAGGGCTTCATCTTCACACAAAAATGTTATTTTATCATCTTAACCCACCCCTACAGTGCCGACATTCAGGCTTACTGTATCATTCACATTTGTCACGCACAGAAAAACTGGCTCACTCAGGAAATTAAAAAAAAAAAATGTATCCAGAATTCCCTAGGAGAAACCTCACCAGAATTTGGCATTTTCTGGGTTTTACATTTTAGCCATCTCTCACTGAACTTTGGGTGTGTGGCCTTGCTCATCCATGTATGGAGGCCTGAGGTTGACCACAGATGCCTTCCTCAATTGCTCTCCAGTTTAAAAAATTGGGGGTGGGTATTTATTTTTATTATGTGTATGAATGTTATGCTTGCATATATGTTACATGCACCACATGCATACAATGCCCATGAGACCAGAAGAGGGTGTTGGATCCCCTGGAACTGGAGTTACAGATGGCTGGCTGTAGCTGTAATGTGGGTGCTGGGAACTGAACCTAGGTCCTCTGAAAGAACAGCCAGTGTTCTTAACTACTGAGAGCCATCTCTGTCCCCAATTTATCTTCTGAGACATGGGTCCTTTTTATTTAACCTGGAGCGGTTTGAGTTAGACCAGCGGGTCAGTGAGTCGCTGGGATCTTTGTCTCTGCTGCCCCACTGCTGGGGGTATAGACCTGCACTGCTCCATGCTGCTTTTATGTGGGTGCCGGGGATCCCCTCAGGTTCTCACGCGTCACACACTGAGCCCTCTCTCCAGCCCCTCATTTTAATGTATATTTTCTTAGTGACTAGAAAAGTTGAGCACCTTTGTTAATCGGCCACGTGGATACTGTTGTCATTTAGATTTCTGGTCTTTGAGGTCCTGGGATAAAACCCTGGATTCAACCATGCTGAGCTAGTACTCTACCACTGGGCTACATCTCTAAACCATTGTAGATACTTGTTCCCCTTCTACTGGCCTCAGATTCACTAATAAATCTTTTGTAAGATAATTTAATCAACTTCATACATTCCAAAATAATGTATTGAGTCTTGGAGCTAGAGAATTCTCTAGAAATTGTGTGTTGTAAAGCTGAGGACCAAACCCAGGGCCTTGTGCTTGCTAGGTGTGCACTCTACCAAGGAGCTAAATCTCCATTTCTTAGAAACCGTTTTAGAATTAGAGCCCTGATTGGAATCCTATTGCTAACAGATGCTTGGTGATGTTTAGGCAAGTTATTTAATACATTTTCCTCATTGGATAAGTGGGACTAATAATATCTGTTTCATATAATTCTTGTGAAGATGAAATGAGACACTATATTATCATTTGATAAATGATAGTTACTATAAATTTCATCGTTTCCATGTAGTTTGAGTCCACATGGAAGAAGAGATACTCTTTTGTTTTTTTGAGGCAGGGTCTCCCTGTAGTGGGGCTGGCGTGAAACTCACTACACAGACCAGGCTGGCCTTGAACTTAGAGCCCTGCCTGCCTCTACCTCCTGAGTGCTGGGAGGTAAGAGATACTCTTATAGCAATGACACTTCTCACTACAAAGTAAAAATGCATTTGGATTTACTGTTTTCTGGAAATCTGGTCCTTCTGACTCTTCATGCCTCAAGAGTTGTGTTTCAAAAATTATGTGAAGAGGGCTGGAGAGATGGCTCACTGGTTAAGAGTATGGAATGCTATTCTCAGCAGCCACGTCAGGTAGCTCACAACTGCCTGTAACTGCAGCTCCAGGGGAGCAGGCACCTGCACTCATGTGTGCTTAACCACACACAAACGTATTTTAAAAATAGATAAAAAAAATTAAAAAAGACGTGAAGGATGGGGATGCATGTCAGTTGGTAAGAGTGCCTGCTTTCCTTGCATGAGGTCCTTGATTTGATTCCCCAGCACTGTGTGTAGTGGTGCTTGCCTGTTATCTACTTGAGACGTGGAGACACAAGATCAGGAGTTGAAGGTCTCAGCTACATAGCGAGTTCCAACAAAGTGAGTTCCAGGACAGCTGGGGCTACAGGAAAAAAAAAAAAAAAAAAAAAAAAAAAAAAGAATAGAGTATACTCATAATAAAACAAAAATTACTAGAAAAGGGAAATAGAAAAACCTCATGCCACAATACAGCTCCGAAATTTTATATTTACAGACATTAAAATTAATGTTAGTCTGGTTTTTTTGTTTGTTTTTGAGACAGGGTCTCCCTGTTGCTCCAGCTGTCCTAGAACTTGGTATGTAGACCAGGCTGGCCTTGAATTCAGAGATCCACCTGCCTCTGCTTCCTGAGTGCTGGCACTAAAGGTGTGCGTTGCCACACCTGGCCTGTTAGTCTGCTTTAAGCTTCTAAATTCTTACTCTTTCTGTAGATGTCATAAGCCAAGTAACAAAGAGTCTGCATGCTGGCACTAACTAATGGATCACTTTTCATGTCATTGTTCTAGAATAACCGAAACGGACTCTCATGAAGTCAAAGCAATGGAAGCATTGCTCTTGGTCAGGAGTCACCAGATGGCCATCTAGTGGCCTCTTTCTAGCCTAAATATACTGCTGTCATTCCCTGGCTCAAACCCACAGTTCACCAGTTCAGGGGCCTCTAGAGTAAAATCCCAGTTTTTTTTAGCTTGATAGTCAAGCTTTCTAGCTTAGTCTCATTCTTTTTGGCAGTGATAGATAGGGATTGGGCCCAGGGCCTTGCCAATGGTGGGTACTCCACTGCTGAGCTGTAGTCCCAGTCCTTCTAAGTAGCTTTTCAAGTCTGAGTTTCTACTTTCCTGTTCTACTAGATTGCTTTGCCCAATATAACAGCAACTATCTCAAACTGAAGTCTGGTTAAATGAGAAACTGATTTTTTAAAAATCTTAACTTTAGCTTAAAATTAAAAAAAGCATAATTACCACAAAAATTTTCAGTGCTTGGAAACCAGCTGGAAATGTAAATCTACTTTTCAAATATAAATTTTAAGAAATCAAGTACCCAGATATACTTTAAATATAAAATATATATCCACATTTCAAACAGTAGTGAGGGTGCACATTAAACATTTACTATACATCACATGAATATTGGCATATATTGAGTTAGAGAAGACATTTACCTCACATTTTTAATGTGCTAACATAAAATTACGTGTAGCTTATATTTTTACCTGATAGTGCTGGCTTAAACAGGTGTATGTTTTATATACATTATTGATTCCCTTCCCCACTTCACATTTAACAAAGGTAGGTTAAGTACTGTGGATCCATCAACTTTCTCCATGTCTTCGGTTACTATGTCCAAACTACTCCACTGCTTAGTGCTTTCAACGAGCGACCCTTGATCTTACCAAAGCTGCAGACTTTATTCCTACCATCTCTTCCTTTGCTCACTAGACTTCAGCCATACTGGCCTCCTTGCTGTTCCCTGGAAAACTCATCTCAGGGCCTTTGTCCTGGTCTTCCCTTTGATTTCCAGAGGCTGCCCTAACTTCTTCCCAGTCTGTTCTTAGCTCAGAGAACACTTCAGGTGAGGCCACCTCTGACAAGTACTGAAATTTTGCCTGTTTTCCCACTCAGAGAAGTACTTTATCTACGTACCCTTTAGTTTTGTCAAAGTATGGGACAGTACCTTTCCCCTTCTTTTTAAAACTGTAGTCTTTCTTGTCTGGGAAGAGGAGCAGAATCCACGTTCCTGTGGCTGCTATGGTATCTTTCCAGTGTGGAGAACACTGCTAAGAATGAGTGCTCCTCCAAATGTCGAACAGTTGGTTAGACATGCTCACATGCTCAAAACAGAAGCCTCGCCCTTTCCCAGTACACATTCCTCTTCCTTCCTTTCTACTCTCAGTGAACACATTACTATCCTCCCAGGTGTTCCTCTGACACACTTGAGTCACCTTTGGTGTCACTCATTACCTCATCCAGTCAAGCAAATCTGTAAATTCTCAATCCACTTTGGTGGTTTTCTTCACTCCTACTTGTGACCGCCTCAACCAAAGTCACTACTGTTTTGCAAATTACTGTTTCTCCAAGCCTTGGATTTTTTTTGGCACAATAGCTACCACTCAAACATATCCATTCATTCATTCATTCACCTGCTGCTTCTTACAACAATTCAGTAGCTTCCTCCTGACTCTCAGAAGCTAATTCCTGCACATGGCTTTGGATGCTGTCACTAGACCTCTACAGGAACACTTTCCCCAGTGCTTGCTTAAACTTTGGCATTATTGTTTCATTTGATTAGAAGGCCTTCATCAATTCCCTTATTAAAGGTGACTGTCTCTAAAGAGCCATTCAGTTCCTCCTTTGAAGGTCAGTAAGGTTTCTTCAGACTCCATAGTATTCAGCAACTCTCCTACTGATAGTGTATGCTTACTTGTTTACATTCTACAGTACAACGCAAGAACTCTGTAGCAATCATTAGCTGAATATTGACTCAAAATGTTAAGGGAAAGTGTGACAATTTTAAAAACACTGAATAAAATATATTAAATCAAAAGAAAATACCAACTATGGTCTCCATACTGCTTACATTGCTACTATTTTAGGTACAGTGCTTTAATAAATTACACAGACTACAAACCTTTATGGTATTATCTTTTTAATATTTTAATTTTATGAGTGTATTGCCTGCACGTATGTAAGTACACCTATGTTGTACAATGAATGCCCAAGGAGGTCTGAAGAGAGCATCGGATCTCCTGGAACTGTAGTTATAGCTGGCTAATAGATGCCTTATGGGTGCAGGGAATTGAACCCGGGTCCTCTGCAAGAGCAGCCTGTGCTCTTAACCTCTGAGCCATCTCCCCAGCCCCTTTATGGTATTATTCCAGCTGTCCTGGAACTCACTATGTAGACCAGGCTGGCCATGAACTCACAGAGATCCACCTACCTCTGCTTCCCAAGTGCTGGGACTACAGGCCTGCAGGGTAACCAGGAATGGTGGCACACACCTTTAATCCCAGCAGAAGCAGAAGGATCTCTGAGTTCCAGGCCATCTGGAATTCACCATGGAGACCAGGCCTGCCTCTGCCTCCCAAGTGCTGGGATTAAAGGTGTGCGCCACCACACCCGGCCTCTCTTGAGCTCTTTTTAATGAACGTTTTATCTGCATGTATGTAAGTGCACCTATGACATGCAATGCCTGCAGAGGCCAGAAGAGAGCCTCTGGAGTCATGTTGATGCTTGCTGCATCTCTCCAGACCCTCTTGAACCCTTGGTGGTGGTGCAAATATTTCCATTCCTAGATACAGAATGTCAAAGTCCCTTGGTTGTAGGCTTTCCCATTAAACACACCAACATGTAGCTTTGAAAAATCATACGTAAGTTATAAATTTCTATGGCTTTTCCTTCATAAATCACCATCTTTAAATAAATTTGTACTTTAAAAATGAAATTACAACAAAAATCTTGACATTGCACGCAGGGAAATATGAGTCACCATTAGAACGTTAAAAAAAAAAAGCGGCAGAAACCTGTGCGTACTCGCCACGCACCCGACCAGTTTCTGCAGGGTGAAGAGGGTACACCCTCGGTCCCTCCCCGGCCACTTCCACCGCCGACTCCCGGGCCTCAGTCTACCCAGATCCATCCCAGCCCACTCCAAGGTAAAGTCCAAGCTCCTGGCTGCCCTTCCACCTCCCGGGAATCTGCTAAACGATCCAGTCGGCCAGTTGCACCCCAAGCACTCCGCGGTCCCTGCGTGCCGACTGTCGGGTCCGGGCCGGCTTCCACTCTCCTCCCGCTCAGGAAGCGGCGGCGCGTCACGGCCACCCAGCCGCGCACATGGCCGCCGAGCGCCCACCCCACTACCGCGCAGGCGCAGACGAGCCGGGACTTGCGGTGGCTGAGCAGATCATTCCGCCGCCGCCTTTGTGCGGCTGAGGGCTCGAAATGGCTTGTTTCCTTTCTCCCCGTTTAATGTCACTACAGACCCCTTCGCCCCTTCCTCCTGCGGAGTGGGGTCGGGGGGCGGGCGGCAGCCGACGCGCTCCCAGGGGCAGCGGGCAGGAAGTCGGCGCGGGCTGCGAAGGCCCGCCCGGAGGGATGCTGGGAGCCTCGCCCCGCCGTGTCCCTCCGCGCCGACGGGGACTTTTCGGTGGGGATTTTGGGCGCCGACCAGACGCGGCATTTTCGGAAAATAGCGCCCTGTGCGGCGAAGCGCTCTGTGTGTGGCGGCGCCGCGGCAGCCCGGCCGGCTACGAGGCGCCTCGGTCCTCGCACCTCCTCCCGCTGCTCCCCCGCCGCCGCTCCCGAAGCTTTTCCAGGTCAGTGCGGGGCTGTGTAGGGCCCTGTTACCACCGGATGTGGAAGTTGATCTCTTCGCTGGTAAAAAATAATTCCACTTCCCCCGGAACCCAGATCATCCCCGCGATTTCCTGTTTATTGCATTAAGGCGCCGGTTTCCGGGGCTCCCGGCCCCGCTTGTTTGGCGGGGGTCGGCGGGGTCGGCCTGGGTGCCCACGCTGCCGCCGCGCTTTGTCCGCCCGGCGCCCGGCTTCGGGGAGGGGCG
>NW_008337053.1:2212796-2221850 GCF_000622305.1 Nannospalax galili | reverse complement strand
TGCGGTCCGGCTCCGTCGGCTCCTTTGTCTCCGCAGCCCGCGGGGGCCTCGGCAGCCGGAAGGCCGGGCGGGCGCCCTCGGCAGCGGGAAGGCCGGGCCGGGCCCGGGAGGCGCTCGGGTCCGCGCGTGAGCGGTCGGCCCAGACAGGGTTAACAGGAGAGCCCAGCCGGTCCCGCGCTGCTGCGGCCTCCGCGGGGGACTCGAGTCCTGGGGGGACAGAGCCTGCCATGCTCAGTGCCCGAGACTTTCCCTAAACCACCGATGTCGCCGCCGGGATCCCCAGGAACGCGGTTGCGAGAAAGAAGTCGCTAATTTGCCAGGTCATCTGTGCCGGGGCACTGTTAATCAGTGTTTAATTTTTAAAACCTCTCCAACTGTATTGAATCAGCGTGCCTAGCCTGAAAGGTGCATCGTGAAAACTGAAACCCAAGTAAGGGCACGGGCCTGCCCTGGGTGTGCTCCCACTTTAAGGTTGTTCTCGGTGCTTTAAGCCTGTGTGGACTGTCTAGTGGACACATCTGTTTAAAGCAGGGGTGAGACCACAATCCTAAAAGGGGGATTGATAACGTGGAAATTAAGTAGTGTTCTCCAGACACCGTTTGCTGTCTCTTCAGGCAAGTTACTTTCTGAAGTATAATTTTTATCTGGAAAAGCATTAGTGCTCTTTGTAAATGATCTGTGTGACGTAGTTGCAGAATTTAAAATGCACCCTGATTTCTTATGTAGAAGTTAGTGGTTTGAGTTTTGGCAAGTAGTTTATTTCACATAAAGATTTACTCAGGTTAGTTTAAATTTGTCACTGTTATATTTTGGCACTAATGCCTTCAATTTTAAGGAAAGTGATAGCTTTAACTCCCTTTATTTAAGTTTTTCAAAAGCAAGAGATTTTTGCGTGTTAACTCTTGACATTAGAGTCTCATTGTTTTGCATTTTTGCAAATCTTTCTAATGCATGGTTTAACTACAAACAGCTAGATTTTCAGATCTACTTCTTCAGTCTTGTGGTATCACGCCATGTAACCACTGGAAAGCTCCACTGTACATCATAACTTTTTTTTAAATTGTGACACCCCATCCTGTTTTCACCATTAAGTACAGTCAGGATGTGATGCAAGCCCTCCATGAAGAATATGAGTAAGAAGAATGATTCTTAGGTGTTTTTTTTTTTTTTTGCGAGGGGGGTTCTTAAAGATGGGAATTTAGATGCACAAATGATATAAAGGTTATAATTTACATATAGTCTTGGACACTCTGGAACATTGGAAATATTTAAATGATGAAAACATTTTAAATTCCAATACATGTGTTTAGTGATGTACACAAATAAAATGAATTCCACAGTAGTTGTGCTTGTAAAGATTTGTGTGTAAATGTTATCTTTCAAAAGGACACTTAAAGCACTATAGGAGCTCCAGTTTTAAAAGGCACCCTGCAGTGAGACCTTTGGTGAAACAAAGCGTAAGTAGTATGCAGTTATGTACCGGTAGAGTTCTCTTGTGTGAGTCAATCTGGGTTTCCTAAGTTGGGGATGATAAATGTGTAAAATTTCAAGATGACACTTGGGCTTAATGGTTTTGAAAGGAAGCTGTTTCCAGTTTCTGTGAACTTTAGTCTGAATCTGTCAGTCTGTAGTTCTCTACTGTTCCATCAACAGGAAGCATCTGGCCATTCTTCAAGTAATTGTTGGAAAATGCCAGATGTATTTTTAATGTTTGCTATCATATGAAAAAATATTGGATCTTGGTTAATTTCACTTGATTTTGGTTGGCTTTTTTCCTTCCCCTGGCATTTTAAAAACATTTAAGTGTCTCAGGTAACAGGTCAAACATGTTATTAGGAACTGGAAAATTGTTGCATGAAATTTGGAATCAAGAGTTTAGTTTTGAGGGACCATGAGGCCCTTAGTTTCTCTTGAAAGTTGAGTAGTGTGGATCAATGCACTGATGGCTTCCAACACATCTCACTTTGCAAACATTAGAAACTCCAGATAAGTTCCTGGACTTTTAGGAACTTAATAAAAAAAGACAAATAATTGTGATTTGATACTTGTATACAATGTGTAAGTGATCAAATTAGGTAATTAGCATTTCTGTCTCCTGAGCATTTTTGTGTGTGCATGTGTTGAGACCTTTTAAATTCTTTTCTCCAAGTTCTTTATAAAATACATAATTGTAAACTCTGTTCACTCTACTGAAGACAGCTAGCTTTCCAGTGAATATTATTCCTTTGACCCCATAATTTACAACAAGTAATCACATTTCTGTGGCATTAATATCAACTTTGGGTCAATGATAATTAGCATTTTACTTTTCTGAAGATGTTGGTTCCATCATTCCTGTAAAAGATAAACCTAGTGTCAGATGAAATTACTGGGAGGGCTCATTTGTTTCCTCATAACAGGACTGCTGTGCAGGAAGTGTGTTTTGCTACGATTGGATATCATTTCAGGCTTGTGTACCTTTGTTTGGGCCCAGTGTGTTCATGCCCTCAAAGAGTAGACTTAGGCTGGAAGTGATTTTCTTTCATAGCTAAATTTTGATTTATCATGATGTAATAAAGATACAAAGCATATCAATTGTAGCATTGTTGATAATACTTGTATATTGACTGTGGGTAGGCTAAAGCTTGGGAGAGCACCCACTCAGTGGAAGGGTACAGTATGTTTGAGGCTCTGGGTTCATTCCCTGGTACTGCCCAACATACACACAAAAGAAGAAAGTAAAGCTACTAAAACTTAACCCCCTATAATAATGTGAAATGAATAATACCTCCATTTTTCAGGAAACGGTGCAGAGGCATAGAGGAGTGAATGAAGCAGCTGAACTGAGGAGCTGAATTAGTGGTAGAGCCAGTACTTGAATTCAGTGTGACTGAAGAGTCAAAGACCAGTCACCATGTTGTAAAACTAAAGGGAAAAACCCCCAAGAACCCTACATGTTTCAGAATGATTGTATAGCTCTATGGGACCTGCCTACCCAGTTACAAAAGGGATGAGAGTAGATTGTTCATACATGAAAAAGCTATATTGCTATATGTAAATGAAAAAACTAGGTTTGAAATCACGAATCAATTTATTTATTTATTTATTTTTTTTGGTCTACCTGTAGCCCTAGTTTGCCTGGACTTGGCTGTGTAGACTAGGCTGACCTCAACCTCAGAGATCTGCCTGCCTTTTCCTCTGGAGTCCTGGGATTAAAGGTGTGCACCACTACTCCCAGCTCATGATGCCATTTTGATGATTTAAAAAGACAAATATTTTGACACCTGGAAGAATATATGGCAGATTGTAGAGGGGCTATTTCTGTGTGTAGTTTTACAATTATTTATGCTTACCTAAATTTCCTACAATGAATTATTTTGTATTACGATTGACGGCATACTAAGATGTTACTTTTAGGGGCTGGAGAGATGGCTCAATGGTTAAGAGCACTGACTGCTCTTGCAGAGGACCGAGGTTTGGTTCTCAGCACCCACGGGATGGCTAACAATCTCAAGTTCCCGAGCAATCTGATGCCCTCTTCTGGCCTCTTTGGGCATTGCATAACACGAGTGTACTTACATAGAGTTAGAACACTCACACAAAATTTTTAAAAGTTACTTTTGGGGCTGGAGAGATGGCTCAGCAGTTAAGAGCATTGGCTGCTCTTACGGAGGACCCAGGTTCTAATCTCAGCACCCACATGGCAGCTAACAACTGTCCATAACTCCAGTTCCAGAGGATCCAATGCCCTCCTCTGACTTCCGCAGGCATCGCATGACAAGGATGCACTTACATATATGCAGGCAACACATGCGTACACAAAAAATAAATAAAAATAATAAAAATAAAATACTAGCCGGGCGTGGTGGCGCATGCCTTTAATCCCAGCACTTGGGAGGCAGAGGCAGGTGGATCTCTGTGAGTTCAAGGCCAGCCTGGTCTACATAGTGAGTTCCAGGACAGCTGGGGCTACAGGGAGACCCTGTCTCAAAAAGACCAAAAAAAAAAAATTATTAAAGAAAAGTTACTTTTAACTATAAAATTAAAGTATTTGTAAAAGCTGAGGAATACCTTCCTTTGTGCTGTGTAGTTGATGCAGTTTGACTTATGAATTGGGCATAATTGATAAATTCATTAAACAGTGTATATTTAAAAAAGTTAATTTGGGGCCAGGAGAGATGGCTCAGTGGCTAAGAGCACTTACTGCTCTTCCAGTGAACCTGGGTTCAGTTCCCAGAACCCACATGATGACTAACACCAGTGTATAACTCCATTTCCAGGGGACCTGATGCTCTCTTCTAATTCTTGTGGGCACTGCACACATGGTGTACTTCGATACATGCAGGCAGAATGCTCATACACACACACACACACACACACACACACACAAAATAAAAAAAAATTGATTTGTTACCATTCTAGAAGTCATTTAAATTGAATAGAGAAAAAGTATTTATTTTGCTTTTTCTTTGCCTTATTATTTTAAATGTTGAATTTATCCCAGTTATTGTCTGGGTATGTGCTGTTAAGCAGTTTACTCTTAACCCCTGTGTGCCTTAGTTGTCTTTTTGTACAGTAGGGATTACTCTAGTGCTTATCACAGTGGGATGATTAAATGAGTATGTATAAAGTGATTAGAACAGTGCCTGGCATAGTTAATAACTCAGTAAGGTTTTTTTTTTTTAAAACAAGATCTCACTGTAGCCTCAGCTGGCTCAGAACTCACCTTGTAGCCCAGGCTGGCCTGGAACTTGAGGTACTCCTGCTTCAGCCTCTCATGCTAGTGGGATTATAGGCATGAAGCACTATGCCCAGTTTAGGGTGCATGATTATTATGGGATCTCAGCCTATATTCAAAACTCTTGGGATTAATAATCTTGGAATTAAGATTTTTTTTTGCATATGAACAAAGTAATAATGTTACTTAACCTTTGAAAGCAGTCCAGTGCGTTATCCCTTTCCAAACATTACTATTTCACATGTAAAATGTCTGGGTGTTTAGGCTAAATGTTATAGACTAAGTGGTTTCCTGTCAGTTCTGGTAAGGGTTATTTGTTGTTTCAGTTTGTTTTTGAGATAGGCTTTCGTTAGCCCAGGTTCGCTTCAAACTCAATAGGCAACCAAGGCTGTCTTGATCCTCTTGTTCCATCCTTCCAAAGTGCTGTATTATAGGCATGTGCCACTATACCCAGCTCCAGGTAAGAATTTACTGTCAAGTGAATTATGTTGAGCTTCAGAGCAATATTTTTTTCTTTTTAAATTGGCCTTTTTGAGACAGGGTTTCCTTGTAGCCCGAATAGGCCTGGGAACTTGCTGTGTAGACCAGGCTGGCCTCAAACTCACAGAGATCCGCCTGCCTCTGCCTCCCAAGTGCTGGGATTAAAGGCCTGTGCCACCATACCTGTCTGCTACTTCTTTTTTTTTTTTTTTTTTGAGTTGCACACAAATCTGTGGTAGATGTGCCTGTAGTTTGAACACGAAGGAGGCTGGGGTAGAACTTTTGAGTTCTGTGATAGCCTGGGCTGTTAGCCAGATTACCTCAGACCAAATATACAAAACAAAACAGAACCTTTTTATTTTTAATCTACTGTTTTCAATACTATTTTAATATTAAAACATCTTTTTGTAGTTGTAGCTTTCTAGTAAATAAATGGGTTAGTGCTTTTCTCCTTGCTGTGACCAAATACCTAACAAGAAATGACTTAAGGGAGGGAGAGGGTACAGCCATCACGACAGCAAAGCATGGCAGCAAGAGCATAAGGCCGCTGATTGTGTCTGCTGTTAGACAGGGGAGAGCAGACAGTAAGTGCAACAGGGCCTGCCCTCTGGTAACACATTTCCTCAGTGAAGTTCTACTTCCTACAGGGTTCCACAACCTTTCTAAAGAGTACCACTAGCTGGAGAGCAAATGTTCAAACACCAGCCTATGGAGGACATTTCACATTAAACTACAACAGTAAAAATAAAAAGCTTAAAGCTGGATGTGTTGGTACTTGCCTATAATTCTAACAGAAGGCTGAGGCAGGAGGATCATGAGTTTGAGGCTAGCATAGGCTGCATAGTTTTGATCTTCATCTCTCGATTTAAAAAAAATGCTAAACTTGGGCTGTTGAGGTGACTTAGTAGGTTAAGTTGCCTACTGCCAAACCTTGTGACCTAATTTTGATCCCAGGACCCACACAGTGGGAGGAGAGAGCCCATTCCTGCAAGTTGTCCTCTGATCTCCACACATGGACCTTGGCATTTGCACCTTCCCCACAAGTAATTTAAAAAATTAAACCCATTGCTTTGTTATTCTACTTTATTTTTGTGTGTATATATGTGTGCACATGCATGCTCACTTGTGGGAGGTCATAGGGTAACTTGAGAGTCACTCTTAAGTGAATTGGGTGGGGGGCCACAAAGATACTTCTTTCTAACACAACTTCTCATTTGGTAGATGTAGAGAGATGGTATTAAGGCCATAAAATTAATTATAGTTCTGAATAGTAGAGTTAGGTCTGTTCCTGATTAAACCATCAGATGTGCAGCCTCTTCTGAATGCTATGTCTCCCTTTGTGTTTATGGTGCCTCATATTTGAACAGGAAACATTTCAGTAGTATGGTGTATAAACTAAAGATTTTCTTTTATATCCAAAATGGCTTATGTGAATTCTTTGACCTTTGTTGGAGTGATTGATTACTCTATATATTTCTTTATCTATTCATGGGGACCCTCACTTTCCTCCCCTTAATGCTGTGGTCTAGATGCTTGTATCTCCCTGAAATCCATGTTAAAATCTAATCCTCCAAGCTGATGGTTTTGGGAGGAGATTAGATCATGAGGGTGGAACCCTTGTGCATGAGATTACTGCCATTAAGAAGAAACTCCAGGCAGCCACTTTGCCCCTCCTTTGTGAGGATACAGCAAAAAGAATGCTGTCTATGAGTTGGCCTTCCCAGACATTGAATCCGCTAGCAGCTTTGTCGTGGATTTCCCATCCTCTAGAACTGTTGTTTGTAGGCCTCCCAGTTCAGAGTATTTTGTTAATGCAGCTCAAACAGACCGAGAGTTTTTCTTTGATTTTGACATTAATTACTACTTTCATATTTACTGGACTTTATTTAAACTTCCTACCACTGGTTCTTCTGTTTTACCTCGTGAGTTACAGCATGTGTATGGGGGAAGTTGAATAGTTAGGATTTCTTAGAGACTGTAAATTGATGTTGAAGAGTTTTAAATGGTCCTGTGCTGCTTGGCAATCATATTAATCTCATGTTTTTCTGATTTATTCTTCCTCTTTAACTCTTGGCAGGTAACCGTTGACTTCTATTTACTTGAACAAATACAGGGTATAACCTTGTATGCTGTTTATTGTTACATGGTGAATTTCAATTCAGTTATTTTGTAAACAAATGAAAAAGATCTTGTTTTTTCAGAAATCTGATTGCCAACATTTAACCTCTCCTCTTGGTCACTTTGTTCATTATCTTTAATGCTTTCCAAAGTACAGATTAAATGGGGGAAGCAAACCAACTTTAGTGTTCTTTCCGGCTGTCTGCTTATTTATTTCATAGATTTTAAGAGCCTAGCTACAGTTGTTGCTCTTGGTTCTTCCCTAACTTATGGTAATTTTGAAATACTGTATTTGGACTGTTGCATAAAGAGAGCATTCTTTCTTGTCAATAATAAGTTTTCATCTTGATTTTCTTGAGCCAGTGTAGTTATAGTTCTTGATTTTTGACGAGGCTGTTTATTTTCTTTCTTTGCCTTTCATTTGCTATACTGTTCTGCATCCCCTTTTAGATGACAGTCTTTCTGCTTTGTTTTATGATCCTGTTCCCAATGTCGACATTCCTGTCAATGTGTGGTCTTCTCTGTCTTTTCTCAGATGGATGTTTTACATGCTGCTGACTCCTAAGAGTATGAACTCCATTGGTTTAGGAGCCTTCCAAGGCTCAAGGAATTTCTGTCAACTTTAGATTATTACTTCCCAGCCTCCTTTCTGCTCAGGTTTTCCTTTTGGTTCTTCCTCGTCCTTCTCTTCTACCTCACCCTTCTCCCTCCTTGACCTTCCCATCCCTCCCTTCTGCTTCTCCTCTCTCTTGAAGTCATGCTTTTCCTTTATTCAATCCACCAACCAGTAGTTTTTCTTCGATTTTCCTCCCTTAAATCCATCCTTCATATAGCTACCAGAATAATTTCCTGAAACTTCTGAACCTTGTGCTACTGATCTGAAAACCCAAGGAGAGACCTTGGCTCTGACCTTTGTATTCTCTACTGTGCTTTTGACCTTTGTAATCACCCCTGTGCCAAGCAAAGTGAATTGAACCTTTGCTGAATAAATGTTTGAATGGATCATCACCCTTTGCTCAGAACTTTGAATGCCTTCCAATAGTTGCAGAGTAAAAGTCTGATGTCTACTTTCTGATGTTCAGACCTTTTCATATTACATTCTGTAGCTTTACCCTTATTACTTTGTGGTAGCACTAAGGTGCTGTTTCCTTGGTGACATGCCATGCTATACACATACAACCCCACGTGTTCACCTTCCTTTTTCTTCCTGTCAAAGCTTGAAATGCTTGCTGTGTGCTAGTCTCTGTTTGACCATCTTGCATTAATATTAAAGACTAAACCAAGAAAAAGTCTTTGTTTTCTAGGAGCTGACATTTGGGATGGACATAGTAAACAGTTTCATGATATTAGGTGGTAATGAGTAAAATAGAAAGGAATGAGAGTAGATGAAGGGAGGGAGTGGTGGGATGTGATTGTCACCTGAAATGGTCAGAGAAAGCTGCTCTCTGGGTGTTAGTGAGAGAGAATGTTCTGCATGAAGGAAACTTGAGATCTTAAGGCATGCTTGACTTGTTAGATTCACTAAGACCTGTGTGGCTAGAGCAGCATGACTGAGGGTGAAAGAGATGAGCTGAGAGGTAGTGGGGAAACGGGTGCTTCCAATACCAAGTCATCAAAGAAGCCTTCCTCTCCCTCTACTTCTACTTGTTCATTAATGTAAACTTTTGGACCCATATGACAACCATCAAAGTAGTTTTCAATTCTCTCTCTCTCTCTCTCTCTCTCTCTTTTTTTTTTTT
>NW_008337053.1:2208660-2212756 GCF_000622305.1 Nannospalax galili | reverse complement strand
GCCCCAGCTGGCCTGGAACTCACTATGTAGACCAGGCTGGCCTCGATCTTAGAGATTTGCCTGCCTCTGCCTCCTGAGTGCTGGGATTAAAGGTATGTGCCATTAGGCCTGACTTTAATGTCTTTTTTTTAAATACTGTGCTGGGCCTCACATATGGAAGCAAGTATTTCTACCATCAAGTTACATTCTCTGCCCTAAAGTTTTTTATTGTAAACGTAGCAGGAAATGTGTTATACATGGTGATCATGTGTACATGTTACTGTGCTTTTGTGCATATGTATGTGTAATTATGTTGTATGCTCAGATTTTAAAAGATACTGGCTTGCAAATTTCCCAGGATGATTTCACCAAATGGATCATGATCTGCAGTCTTGAAAACCACTAAAATTTGATGTGTACTTGAATAAATTTTTAAAAAACAAGCTGAAGTGTAGGCTGAGTTTTGTTAAGAATCCATACACTTTTCATTATTAATATGTTTTTAAAATCAGCACACAGTAATTGCATGTATTCAGGGAGTGGCATTTTAATACTTGTAAAAATGTCATGATCAGAACAGTGTATTGACCTGCATCTCATACAAGTATGATTTTTGTTGGGAACAGAAAGTCATCCCTGTTAGTTGTTTGACATATTCAGTTACTCATTGTTAACCGTAGTTATCCTGTGCTATAGAACATTAGAAGCCAGTCCTCATGTCCATTGTAACCTCAGCACCCAGTGACCATCCACTCTTCTTCTCTCCTCGACAGCCTTCCCTGGCTCTGCCAACCATGGCTCTGTTCTTTGAGATCATGTTTGGCTTCCACATATAAGTAACAAAGTGTTTTTCTCTGCTCCTTTTCACTCAGCATCATGTCTTCAGTAGCCTTCATGTTGTAAATTACAGGATTTCATTATTTTTCAGGGTGGAGTCCATTGTTTGTGTACCATGTTCCAGGGAAGCTTCTATACCCAACAGTATTATTTGGCAACACAAATTGGAAAAAACTGAAAAAAAAAAGTTGAGTGGGTAGTGTAGTGGGGGTGGATCTGGGAGGATTTGGGGGAGGGAGAAATTGTAAAAATACATTGCATGAAGCTAAGAATTTGGGGGACAAAAAAAAAAAAAAGGCCAGGCATGGTGGTACCTGCCTTTAATTCTAGCACTTGGGAGGCAGAGGCAGGCGGATCTCTGTGAGTTCAAGTCCAGCCTAGTCTACATAGGGAGTTCCAGGCCAGCTGGGGCTACAGGGATACCCTGTCTCAAAGACAAAAAAGAAAAAAAAAAAAGTTCGAAAAAAAGTCGCTGGCTGGGTGTGGTGGCATATATCTTTAATACCAGCACTTGGGAGGCAGAAGCAGGTGGATCTCTGTGCCATTCAGGCTGGCCTGGTTTTCATAGTGAGTTCCAGGCCAACTGGGGCTACATAGTGAGACCCTGTCTCATAAAAACAAAAGAAAATGGTGTTGGGACTGAAGAGATGGCTTGGTGGTTAAGAGCACTTGCTTTGCTGGAGGACCTGAGTTTGGTTCCCAGCACCTACAATTGAGCAGCTCATACCCCTTGTAACTCCTGTTCCAGGGGATTGGGTGCTCTGTCCTTGGCCTTCATAGGTGGGGACACACACACACAAGCATACATATTTTTGTTTATTTTTATTGGCTACTGGGAATGGAACCCTCTTTTTCTGTGAGAGTAGTCAGTGCTCTTAACCACTGAGCCTTGTTTCTAGCTCCAAAAATAAATCTTTTCAGAAAGTGGCATTGTGCCAGGCATGGTGGTGCACATCTTTAATCCTGGTACTTGGGTGGCAGAGGCAGGTGGATCTCTGAGTTTGAGGCCAGCCTGGCCTATATAGCGAGTTCAAGGCCAGCTTGGGTTATAGGGAGACCTCCAGTCTCCAAAAAGTGTCATTGTATATCTGGAGGTCTCCAAAAAGTGTCATTGTATATCTGAAAAAAATTCAAATATAGCTTCTGGAAATAAAAAAAAAAAAACCACTAACAATTAAAAACAATAATAGGGGTTGGAGAGATGGCTCAATGGTTAAAAGCATTGGCTGCTCTTGCAGAGGACCTGGGTTTGGTTTCCAGCACCCACATGGCAACTAACAGCCATCGGTCATTTTCAGTTTTAGGGGATCTGATACCCTCTTCTGACTTCTGCAGTCATTGCATGACACAGGTGCACTTGACTTGGATACATGCAGACAAAACACTCATACCCATAAATAAAAATAAAATTTAAAACCTTAATGATATAATTTTCAGCAGATGGACATATCAGAAAAATTGTTGAACTTGAATATAGGACAGATGAACTTGCCTAGCCAGTCAACAGTAGAGAGGCTGAGTCAGGATTATGAGTTTTGAGGCTAGCCTGGGCTCCATCATGAGACCCTGTTTCAAAAAGAATAAAATCTGTTCACGCATCCATCCATCCATCCATCCATCTGGGATGCATCATGAGACCCTGTTTCAAAAGAATAAAATCTGTCTAACTTAAAAACAAAGCCCCAAATTTGTCTAGGTTGTAGTTTAGAGGCAACAAGGTAGAAAATACAAAAGACAAGGTGAGAGGTATGAGTGTGGTGTTAGTAGGTCTTAATTGGAATTCCAGGAAAGGACTTTTGATAGGATGATGCCTGGTATTTCCCAGAACCAGTGAAAGATAGCTCCACGCCTAAGCACTTTATAATAAAATCACAGAAAACCAGTAACAAAGAAAAACTTTAAAAGTAGCTGGAGAAAAAGGAGACAACCATCAGGGAGGCAAGAATTAGGTTAACAGTGCCTTTTCAGCAGCAGAGGGAGAAGACACGAAGCAAGGCCTGCAGTGTGCCATCAAAATGCCTCCCACCTGGAATTGTATGCTTAGTGGAAACCTGTCTAAAGAATGCTGGTAAAGGGCTAGAGAGATGGCTCAGCAAAAAGAGCACTGGCTGTTCTTGAAGAGGACCAGGGTTCTTCCCAGAACCCACACGGTGGCTAGCAGCTGTCCTTAGCCACTGGAAAGGACACCAGGGATATCTGACACCCTCTTCTGATCACTGAGGGCATTGCACAACAGGGCTGCACTTAACATGCAGGTAATACGCTCATACGCATAAAATAAAAAATAATAAATTATAACTTATTATAATTATATCTATATGAATGAATGCTGGTAAACGTATTTTCTGACAAATTCAGCTTCTCCCCAACATCAGACCTGTAACTAAAAGTAGCACTATTCAGCAGACATCTCTTTGATTGGTGGAAATGTTTATAATCTCTGTGCTGTCTGGTGCTGTCACTTGATTTTTTTATTTTTTTAAACAGGGTCTCCTTGTAGCCCCAGCTGGCCTGGAACTCGCTATGTAGACCAGGCTGGCCTCTCACAGAGATCCAACTCCATCTGCCTACTGAGTGCTGGGTTTAAAGGCATGACCATGCATGGCTGGTGCTGTCATTTGAAAAGTGACTAATGCATTAAAAGTTTGGCTTTACATGATTTAAATAGCAGTATCCTGTCAGATTGGATTGTGCATTTCTAAAATACACATCCAGAGCAGGGTGAGCTGTGTGAAGCACAAATGAAGAGCAGAGCAGACATGTACATATGGAAAACGAAAGTAGACTGCACTAAATGGAAAACTAATGGATAAAGAACAAGCCAATGAGGATGGAGTTCTGGGTTTTAAGCTTTGTATTACCCAGGGGGAGGAAAATTTTTAAGAAAGTTTTTTTGGGACATAGAGCTGGCTGTGTAGACCAGAGATTCCCCCAGCCTCTGCTTTCCCTGTGCTAGAATTAAATGTGTTTGCCACCACACCCCGCTCCAACAGTTCTTAATATCAACATAGGTAGATAATGTTCAGTTTCTGCATACATACAGAACCTGGGAACTCTTAGTGCTTTCAAGGACATGAGAGCCAAAGTGAAAAGACTCTTGGGCAAAATGGGGGCAATTTGGATATCAGAAAGAATATGGAAAGTAATTTTTTTTTGAGAAAATGAATCTATAATAATAAAACAAGTACAGATGGCTATCATGCCTAATCCTTTAAAAATTGATAATTAAGCCGGGTGTGGTGGTGCACGCCTTTAATCCCAGCACTTGGGAGGCAGAGGC
>NW_008337053.1:2195711-2208408 GCF_000622305.1 Nannospalax galili | reverse complement strand
TCTTTTTGAAGCAGGGTCTCCCTGTAGCCCCAGCTGTCCTGGAACTCACTATGTAGACCAGGCTGGCCTTGAACTCACAGAGATCTGCCTGCCTCTGCCTCCCAAGTGCTGGGACTACAGGTGTGCACTATCACGCCTGGCTAGGAGTATACATTTGTAACTGCTTTTTAGTAGGAGCTGTGTTTTAGTCAGTAAGAAATGAAAAGTAGGGGGCTGGAGAGATGGCTCGGTGGTTAAGAGCACTGACTGCTCTTGCAGCAGACCTGGGTTCAATTCCCAGCACCCACATGGTGGCTACGAACCATCCTTAACTCCAGTTCCAGGGGAATCCAAAGCCCTCTTCTGACCTCTGTGGCATTGCATGACACGGACACACATACATGCAGGCATACCCATACATCACTCATACCCATAAAATAATAATAAATATTAAAAAAATGAGAACTAATAAATGTAGACTGAATTACAGAATTATAATGTCACAATTTGTAAAATAATTGGTTTGGGCCAGGATCATTAATGGATGTTAAAACTTAAGAAAAAAAGGTTGTTTGAGAATTGAATAATCATGTGTACCAAAGAGTGACTACCGATTACTAGTAGGTCTCAAGATGGAACATTGTAATTTTACATTGGCAAGTTCAGGATATCACTGGCCTAGTTAATCTTAGTACCTGAACCAAAGCAGGTGGGTTTGCACCTGTAATCCCAGCCCTGTGGAGTTTAGGGAATCAAGAGTTCAAGGTCAGCCTGGTGTCCTGTTCTGTATGGTTCAAGGAATGACCTACAAGCCATCCTTTTGGTTTCAAGTGACTAAGCATATAGCAAGCCAAGGTAAAAGAATAAATAGCAGAGATATTGATAAGTAGCTACAGAGCAAAAAGTCAATTTGTATGCTCAGAATATCCAGCAGAAACCAACCCGGGAAGCTCATTGTGGCTGTCAGAGTTCCCAGTAGGGAACCTCAGACAGAATAGTGTCCCCTCAGATGAAGCTTCCAATTAAAGAACAAATAGCAGCAGAAAGGTGACATCATCATATTGGAAGCTTTCAGACATCCAGCAGAAACTGAAAAAAGCCTTGGTGAAGCAGCCAGGCGGAGCTCCCCATCCATAGCTCCAGGCAGAGCTGTGTCCCCTGGGGGAGGCTTCCTAGTAAAACTAGTAACCACAGATGGAGATAACACCAAATTGAGTGCTCACAACATCCAGCAGAAACCCAGCTGTGGGAGTTGATGAAGTCGGCTGGGTTCCAGTTGAGCTTCCTCTCCATGGATGAGCTTCTCATGGCTGAGCTTCATATGGCTGAATCTTGCTTGAGTTTCTCTTTCCCACTACAGGCACTTGGGCGGGGGGGTGTTTTGGTTTTGTTTTGAGACAGTGTCTCCCTGTAGCCCCAGCTGGCATAGAACTTGCCATGTAGACCAGGCTGGCCTCAATTTCACAGCAATTCTGCAATTTCCTCTGCCTCCTGAGTGCCGGGATTAAAGGCATGTGTCCATGCCTGACTGATTTATTTTTTATGTGTATTAATGTTTTCCCTGCATGTATGTAAGTGCACTATGTGTATGCAAACTCACAGAGGTCAGAAGAGGGCATTGGATCCCCTGGAAGTGGAGTTACAGACATTTTTTAGCTGCCATGTGGCTTCTGGGAACTGAACCCAGGTCCTCTGCAAGAGCAGCCAGTGCTCTTAACTACTGAGCCATCTCTCCAGCCATGAAATTGTTTTTTAGGGAGATCACCTGGCAGTAAGAAGGAGAGCTGTTAGGTCAGCTATGAGGCTATTGTGATGTTTAAGAATGAGGCAGTGATTGTAACAGTGGAGAGGAGGAACGCATGAGATACTCTGGGAAAAAAGGTCAGAATGTACAGTCTGTTGGGCAGGATATTTAGAGTTCACTGTTGTGGTTTGTAATAGCCCGCAGTTGATTGACTTCACTTTGTACTAAGTAGGTAAATTATATTTCTCTGAGTAATTCATTAATCTGTTTCCTCATTCTTATAGCATTGTAGGCTTATCTTCATCTTCTGCTTGCATTCCTTTCAAGTCTTGATCTTTTCCTAGGTTAAATAGATCATTTAAAAGAAATTTGTAGGGCTGGAGAGATGGCTCAGTGGTTAAGAGCACTGACTGCTCTTGCAGAGGACCCGGGTTCTAGTCCCAGTACCCACATGGCGGCTACAAGCTGTCCTTAACTCCAGTTCTAGGGAAATCCAAAGCCCTCTTCTGACCTCCGAGGCATTGCACAATATGGGTGCACCACATATATGCAGGTAATATACCCGTACATATAAAATAAAAATAATAAATATTAGAAAAAAAAATTTTTTTTAAAGAAATTTGTACCGGGTGTGGTGGCGCACACCTTTAATCCCAGCACTCGGGAGGCAGAGGCAGGCTGATCTCTGTGAGTTCAAGGCCAGCCTGATCTACATAGTGAGTTCCAGGACAGCTGGGGCTACAGGGAGACCCTATCTCAAAAAGACAAAAAAAAAAAAAAAAAAAAAAAAGAAATTTGTAGTTGAGTGATTTAAAGGCACAGTATATGCACAGATTAGAATTTAGTGGAATCTAAGGGTTCGTTTATCTTTAGGTGAATTTGTGAAATCTTACAAGGGAAAAGACCATGTCTTTATACAATTTTACGAGTCTATTTAGCTGTGTAATAGGAGTGATTTATAAGATGCAATTTTTCCAAAACTGTTTTGCAAAGTCTTTGGATTAAAAAAAGTTTTTTATTTTATGTGTAATTATTGTGCCTACATGTATGTAAATGTACCTGTGTCATGCAGTGCCTGCACACACCAAAAGAGAGCCATCAGATTCCCTGGAACTGGAGTCAAGGATGAATACCAACCACCATATGGGTGCTGGTAACTGAACCCAGATCCTTTACAGGAGCCAGTGATCTTAATGGATGAGTTCATAACCACTGAGCCATCTTTCCAGCCCTCTTTTAATTTTTTTTGAGACAAAATTTCATTATATAGCCCAGACTAGCCTTCAACTCCTGAGCTTTTCTCTCCACTTTCCCAGTGTCGGAATTACAGGTACGTGCCACCATGCCTGGAAACCTGCAGATTCTAAAGTTGATGCCTTTGAAAATTTTTGATTTACTTATTTTTTTATGTATATGAGTGTTTTTGTTTGCATGCCTGTAAATGAACCATGTGCATGCAGATCTGCAGAGACCAGAAAAATGAGTTGGCTCCCCTGGAGATGGAGTTATGGATGCTAGTTAACTGTCGTGTGGGTATTGGGAGCCGAACCCAGGTCCTCTGACAAAAGCAACTAGTGCTATTGACCAGTGAGCCATCTCTCCAGCCCCTTAAAGAATCGGACAGTTTTGACTAAGAGTTCTTGAATACCTCTTCAACAGACATGCCCAAATGTAATGTGAATGACAATTTTTAGTAGCTGCGGGGTGAGGTGGTACACAACTGTAGTCTCAGCAGTGCCAGGCCAGCCAGGGCTATATAGTGAAACCCTCTCTCAGAAAGATGGGAAAAAAGGACAAAAAGGGAAAAAAAGATTGTTCTAGTAGTATGTTTTTTTAAAAAATGGGAGATGTTAATTATAATGGTGGGCTTTTGTTTGTTTGCTTTTGGTTTTTTGAGGGAGGCTCACTATCAAGCAGAACTCAGCGATCCAACTGCCTCTGCCTCCTGGCCTCTGGAGTGCAGGCCACCATAACTACCTATTTGAAACAGTAACATTTTGGATATATAGGCTTAAACAAGTATAATATACCACTATTTGATTTAATCCCATAGATCCAAAATGTTACTGTTTCAAATAGGTAGTTATGGGCTGGGCATGGTGGTACACTCCTTTAATCTCAGCACTGGAGAGGCAGAGGCAGGTGGATCTCTGTGAGACTGAGGCCAGCCTGGTCTACATAGCAAGTTCCAAGGCTTCAGGAAGACCCTGTCTCAAAAAAACCCCAAACCAAACAAACCAAAATGGGTAATTACCATGGAATTTATATGCATATATATTTTAATAATTTATTATTTTTATTTTATGTGTATGAGTGTATTGCCTGTATGTAGGTAAGTGCACCCGTGTTGTGCAATGCCTGTGAGGACAGAAGAGGCCATTGGGTCCCCTGGAACTGGAGTTATGACAGTGGTTAGGTGTCATGTGGGTGTGGGATTTGAACCCAGGTCTTCTGCAAGAACAACTAGTGTTCTTAACCACTGAGCCATCTCTCCAGCTCCATATATGCATATATTTAAAAAAAATTTTTTTTTTGTCTTTTTTTGAGACAGGGTCTCCCTGTAGCCCCAGCTGTCCTGGAACTCGCTATGTAGACCAGGCTGGCCTCGGAACTCACAAAGATCTGCCTGCCTCTGCCTCCCAAGTGCTGGGATTAAAGGTGTGTGCCACCACACCCGGTTACATTTTTTGTTTTATGTAGTCAGGGTCTGCTTTGTAACCCAAGCTGACTTTGAGTTGGCATTCTACCTGCCTCAGCAACCCAAGTGGCTTCTGTGTGACAGACAAGATATTTAATTTATTTTTTGGTGCTGGCGTCAAACCCAGGGCATTGAACATGCTACGTAAGCACCCTAGCACTAAGCTACAACCTTAGTCCTAAAAATTAGCAGTGAGGTATTTTACAGTCTTTGGTAGTGAGTTTTAAAAACCTGGTGTGCACTGTATGTGTTGGAAAATCAGAAATAGCACATCTCATTTTGGTTTAGTTTCATTTCAGTGTTTGGTATCCTTATGTGGCTAATAGCTTCTGTACTGGACAGCTCAGTTCTAGAATATAGTCCGTTGGAGCTTGGAACTCATATTTATTTGATCCATTGTCATTAGGGTGGTGCTGAGGTGACCTTTATGGTTCTTTTGCTAGTTTTTACTGTAAATTCTGGATTCCTGCTCTAAATGTCTCTGTATTACAGTAACTTGGCAGGCCCAAAAGTAAATTGTAAGGGTCTAGATGAACCCCCCCCCCCATGCCCCAGACTGTGTGTGTAATTTTTCCTTTTGATTCCGAAAACAGAATGACCTTGTATTTGGGGTGTTAATTTAAGTTACTGTCCATAAAAAGATAATATTTAGGTATTTTCCAGCTGTTTAGAGTGATAATTTAGTCGCAGTGCTGACTTAGGAATTGAGTAAGCATTCTGTTAATTATGCTATTCATAGAGTTTGCGAAACTGTCAGTTAAGGGTACATTTAAAAACTCAAATGTTACTAGTTTAAAGTTATCCAAAATAGCTTTTGGGAAGTAGAAATTAATTAATTTAGAGGGGGTCTCATTATGTAGCCTCAGCCAGTCAGGAACTTGCCACATAGACCAGGCAGGCCTCGAACTCGAGTTCCACCTGTCTTTGCTTCCCAAGTATGGGATTAAAGGTGTGTGTGTGCCATAACTGGCCAAAATGGACATTAAAAAAATAAAAAAAAAAACGCAAAAGAATTAATGAGCCGGGTGTGGGGGCGCACGCCATTAATCCCAGCACTCAGGAGGCAGAGGCAGGCGGAGCTCTGTGAATTCAAGGCCAGCCTGGTCTACATAGTGAGTTCCAGGATAGCTGGGCTACAGGGAGACCCTGTCTCAAAAAGACCAAAAAAAAAAAAAGAATTAATGAAATTAATGATTCTTTGGAAAAAATAAACAAGATTCATAAAACCTTAGCCAAACTAACCAAAAGAAAGAGGAAGAAGACCTAAATTAGTATAATTAGAGCTGAAAAGGGAACCATTATGGTAGATCCCAAGGAAATTTCCAAAGTCATCAGGGCATGTATTCTACTAGGTTGGAAAATCAGAAAAAGTGGTTGAATTTTTAGATCTGTGTGATTTACTATTCTAGTTTCATTTCTGTTCTGATAAAATGTCTTGATAAGGCTGAGTATGGTGGTTCACACCTTTAATCCCAGCACTCAGCAATCAGGAGGCAGAGGCTGGAGGCTCTCTGAAATTGAGGCCAGCCTAGTCTACATATTGAGTTCACATATTGAGTTCCAGGCCAGCCAGGGCTACATAGTGAGGCCCTGTCTCAAGCAAACAAAAATACCCTGACAAAAGTCAATTTAGGGAAGAAAGGGTTTATTCGGCTTACAGTCCGGTTGCAGCCCACTATTGTGGGGAAGTTAAAGCAGGACCTTAAAGCATCCTGTCCAGGTCAGGAGCAGAGAGAATGAACACATGGATCCTTGCTTGCTAGCTTTCTCTTCTCAACACTGTTCAGGACCCCGTGCCTAGGAAAGGGTGCTGCCCACAATGGGCTAGGTCTTCTTACATGAATTAATAATCAAGACAATCCCCATGGGCCAGTTTGATCTAGATAATCACTTTCCAGATGATTCTGGGTTGCATCAAGTTTACAGAGGGGCTGGAGAGATGGCTCAGCGGTTAAGAGCACTGACTGCTCTTGCAGAGGACCCGGGTTCGATTCCCAGCACCCACATTGCAGCTATGAACTGTCCTTAACCCGAGTTCCAGGGGAATCTGAAGCGCTCTTCTGACCTCTGAGGCGTTGCACGACACAGGTGCACTCACATACATTCAGGCAATACACTCATACACATAAAATAATAAATAAAATATTAAAAAAAACCCAACACAATCCACCCCTTGTCATCTTAACATGTAAACACATCACTTTAAGCATAACTTTCCGCCCCTTGTCCCTAACATCTTATGTTAATATGTTACTGTCATAAATTCTGAAGCTGGGCAAGGTGGCACACAACTTTAATCCCAGCACTCTATCTCTGTTAGTTCAAGGCCAGCCTGATCTATGTAATGAGTTGCAGGTCAGCTAGGGCTACAGGGAGACCCTGTCTCAAAAAGACCAAAATAAATAAAAACGTCTGTAGATCATTTTTTTCTATCAGTGGAACAAAAATAGATGACCCAGACAAACCCATGCAGCTACTGCCATCTGATATTTGACAAAGATGAAAAAAATATTCATTGGAGGAAACAAAAACTTAGCCTCTTTAGCAAATGGTGCTGATAAAACTAGATATTTATCCATAGAAGTAAACTATATACTTCTGTCTCGCCCTGCACAAAACTCCAAATGGATCACAGACCTTAATGTAAGACCAGGAACTCTAAAACTACTAGAAGAAAAAGTAGGAATTTCAAGATACTAGCCTAGGTAAGGCCTTTCTGGATAGGACTTAAGTTGCTCAGGAAATAAGGCCCAACTACTGACCAGTGAGGCCTCATGAAACTGTAAAGAGTCTGTACAGCAAAGGAAGCAGTTGGATGAAGATCATCCTTCAGAATAGGAGAAAGTCTTTGCCAGCTATACATGTCAGAATTAATATATACAAAGAACTCAAAAAATCAAACAACCCAATAAAAAATGGGTTAAAGAACTGAACAGAGTTCTCAAAAGAAAAATACAAGTGGCCACTAAGTATTTTTAAAGCATTCAACATCATTAGCCATCAGGGAAATGCAAATGAGAACTTCTTTGAGATTCAGTCACAACCTAGTTGGAATGGTTATCATCAAAAAAACAAATGACAACAAATGCTGGTAAGGATGTGGAGAAAGAGGAACCCTTATTCACTGTTGGTAGGAGTATAAGCTGTGTGGCCATTACAGAAATAAGTGTGGAACTTCCTTCAAAAACTAAAAATAGAACTATATGATGGGGCTGGCAAGATGGCTTAGCAGTTAAGAGCACTAGCTGCTCTTGCACAGATTCCCAACATCTACATGGCAGCTAACAACCGAACATAACTCCAGTTCCAGGTGATCCGATACCCTCTTTTGATCTCCTTGGGCATTGCATGACATGAGTGCACTTATACACATGCAGACAATACACTCATACACATAAAATAAAAATAAAGTTATATGAACTATATGACCCAGTTATACCATTCTTTGGAGTATACGAAGAGGATTGTATATCCTACCACAGAGAGAGTACATGGACACTCAGGTTTACTGCTGCTTATACAATAGTAAGGGAATGGAATCGGGCTAGGTCTCTGTCAGCTGATGAATGCATAATGAAAAGTTTTTTTCAGCTTTAAAGATAAATGAGGCTAGTGTGATGAATGGTGCATGCTTTTAGTTCCAGCACTTCGGAGGCAGAACCTTTGAGTTTGAGGTGAGCCTGGTTTACATAGTTCAGGGTCAGCCAGGGCTACATCAACCTCCCCCCCCCCCAAAAAAAAGAAATTAATGAAATTGCAGGAAAATGTGTGGAACTGGAAAATACTGTGTGAGGTAATCTGGACTCAAAGACAAACATCACATGTTCTCACATGTGGAGTCTACTTTCTAATTTTTTTTTTTTTTGTCTTTTTGAGACAGGGTCTCCCTGTAGCCCCAGCTGTCCTGGAACTCACTATTGTAGACCAGGCTGGCCTTGAACTCACAAAGATCCACCTGCCTCTGTCTCCCAAGTGCTGGGATTAAAGGCATGCGCCACCACACCTGGCTACTTTCTAATTCTTATGTGTGTGTTTCTGTGGGAGTAGTTATGTGTATAGGCTAGGAAACTAGAAAGGGGCCCATGAGAGGAGAAAAAAGAGGCTTCAAGGATGAGGGGTGGGGAGGGTAATATGTGATATGATAGTGGAAGGGGGCATTAGGGGTAGAAGGATGTAAGTGGGGGTGAGGGGCAGAGAGAGTAATGAAGAGCTCCACCCAAACTAAGAATATATGAAAACGCCATAAGGAGACAAAAGATAGAGAGTCTGGTATGTTGCTGTGAAATCCCTAATAAGTGAATCTAGTCCTATTTTTTAATCCCTCTTTTGTTGTTCAAAGTATTTATTAGGGATATGCTAAGAAAACTTTTTTGAAAATATTTTGTTATTTTTTATTTTATGTGTTTGAGTGTATTGTCTGCATGTGTGTAAGTGCACCAGTGTCATGCGATGCCCAAAGAGTTAGAGGAGGGCGTTGGATTACCCTGGAAGTGGAGTTAGAGACAGTTGTTAGCTACCATGTGGGGGCTGGGAATCGAACGTAGGTCCTTTGTAAAAGCAGCAAACGTGCTTAACTGCTGAGCCATCTCTCCAGCCCTGAACAAAGTATTTCAAGATGTATTTTGAATAAAACAGTATGGGTGCTGGGTATCATGGCCCACGCCTTTAATCTCAGCACTCAGGAGGCAGAGGCAGGCAGATCTCTCTGAATTTGAAGCCAGCCGGGTCTATGTAGGGAGTTCCAGGCCAGCTGGGGCTATAGGGAGACCCTGTCTCAAAAAAGACCCCCACAAAAATCGATGTGGGTATTGGCCGCGTGTGGTGGTGCAAGCCTTTAATTCCGGCACCCAGCAGAGGCAGAAGGATCTCTGTGAGTTCAAGGTCAACCTGGGCTACATATTGAGTTCCAGGCCAACTGTGGCTACAAGGAAACCCTCTCTCAAAAAGACAAACAAACAAACAAACAAACAAACAAACAAAAACCAATAGGGACTAGAGAGATGGCTCAGTAGTTAAGAGTACTTACTACTTTTTCAGAGGACCTGTGTTTGGTTCCAGCACCCACATGGTGACTAATACCCACCCTTAATTCCAGTTCCAGGGGATCCAACACCCTCTTCTGTCCTCTGCTGGCACCAGTCACGCACATGGTGCACTTACTTACATGCAGGCAGAACACTCATGCACATAAAATAAAAATAAATGAAATCCTTAAAAAAAATATG
Organism: Nannospalax galili; assembly: GCF_000622305.1. NCBI lineage: Eukaryota > Metazoa > Chordata > Mammalia > Rodentia > Spalacidae > Nannospalax > Nannospalax galili. The sequence goes on along the minus strand of NW_008337053.1, from coordinate 2,198,762 downwards.
AGTATGGAGAGAATATTGTGCATAGCAGAGAAGGTTTTGTTCTAGACTTGAGTTTAAAGATGAAAAAAGCTGTCACAGCACAGTGAGGTATGGCATTCAGTGGCAGTTGGTGAGTGTTTGCAGGGTGATGGCAGTGGATGCCCAGTGTATAAGACTTTGTTTCCAGGCTGAAGAGCTTGGCTTCATCTGAGCTAACCAAGGTAGGGACTGATTTCTGTTAAAAGATTAAGAGATTTGGAAGAAGAATGGAGAATAAATTAAAAAGGAACAGAATGAGCCATCTGAACACTGGTTAGATGTTCTGTAAGACAGTGGTGGCATGGTCACAGGTTGTAGTATTTATTGAAGGTCTACAATATATTAGTTAAAAGAAAAAGAGGGGCTGGAGAGATGGTTCAGAGGTTAAGAGCACTGACTTTCTTGCAGAGGACTTGGATTTGGTTCCCAGCACCCACAGGGTGGCTATCAACTTGTCTTTCAGTTCCAGGGGATCTGATGCCTTCTTGTGGCTTCCACAGACACTGTACACACATACATGTAGGCAAAACACTTATACACAAAAAAAGTACAAATGAAAAAGAGAAAAAGAATTGAAGGAGATTTAGAAAATACAATTAGATAGGGGAGAGAGTCAAAGACAAGTTCAGTCTTTCCAACCTAGGGAGCAAACCAGTACTTACACTTTAATGTGGTACCTTGGGATTTACAGTTGGAGCTGTCTGCTAAGCAGAATGATGCTCAGTAGTAACCCTCTGTGTTGTGTATGAAATGAAGTTAGGTTGGTAGAAGTGAAGATCAGGGTTTAGGTGAGGGAGTAGCATTTGTGGTACACGGTTGTGGTCATTAGAGGGACTCATACCATGGGGTTTTCACTGTGGCTGTGAACACTGACTCCTTGGTTCACATTCCCACTAAGCAGTATGATCTTGCCCAGTATGACCTATGCACATCTGAAAAGTTGATAACTTCCTGTTTTGCAGTATTTTAACATTGAATTAGCTGGGAGTGGAGAGATGGCTCAGTGGTTAAGAGCACTGGCTGCTCTTGCAGAGGACCCAGGTTCAGTTCCCAACACCCACATGATGCTAACAACTGTCCTTAACTCCAGTTCCTGGGGATCCCACCCCCTCTTCTGACCTCTGTGGGCATTGTACAACATGGGTGTACTTGCATATATGCAGACAGTACACTCATAGGCTGCCCCCCCCAAAAAGATCGAGTTAACATATGTAAAAATTCCTAGATTGCATAGATGTATAATATGTCATGTTGTGTATTTTACATGTGCACTAATGTTTGACTGTACTATCATCTAATGTAACTGGTGAGTTGCTGGGTCAGATAAGCCCCATTTTGGAGAAAGTAAGCAGCCTCTAAAGGGTCACTGAGCAGTAATGTGTCCTCTAAAGAGCACACATGGTTTTGATCAAGCTTTCATTGCTAAAGTGGGGAAAAGAATGCCATGGGAAAATTCTCAGGGACAAAGAATGGCCTTTTTACAGAGCTTTAGAGTGGTAAGAAGACCACATCAGCACAAGTACTGTGGGAGTGGCATTTCTGCAGGAAAAAGTCGCCAGCTTTTTGTGATTTCACAGGATCCTTGGCCTTGATTTTGTAAGATTTAGTTCTGAGGTCAAGGTTACAGCTGTAGGGAGTGGGGACCCTGTGGAGAAGCTGTGATTCTTGTACACTGATAGTGGGAGTGTACGTTGATATAACATAAATTTATTTTTTATGTTATTTTCTTTTGAGGCTGGGTCCTGTGGCTTTGAACTCAGTCCTCCTGCCTCATCCTTTCCAGCATGGGAATTGCAGTGTATGTCACTATGCCCAGCTAACTCTTATCTCTGGACCCCCTTCAGTGTCTTCAAACCATTTTCTATTTCTCTTTTAGGCTAGTGGTAGACTATTTGTGTGACCTATACATATACAAGCCCCTCTCTCTCTCTCTCTCTCTCTCTCTCTCTCTCTCTCTCAAACACACACACAGAATCCCTTCAATGTGATCTTCTATCACATACTTCTGCCCCTCCTGCTTCCCTAAAGGAACCCTTTGACTGTATGGGACTCACCTGGGTGATCACAGTCCCTTTTGCCATTCACAGGCTCTGGGAATTTAGATGTGTTTGGGGGCCACTTTTCAGCCTACCACATTCTGTAACACACACACACACACACACACACACACACACACACACGGAATGTTTGTGAAAAACTTGTGCTCATCCCCTTTTCTTTGAAAAATAACTTGCCCCCCCCCTTACTTAGTTTTTTTTTGTATCATTCATCAGCTTCCCAAACTTCACTAGAAGTTTCCCTCCCTTCTCAGGAGGCTTCCTGGCCTATGTTGGAGACCTCCTTTCTGGAATCCCTGTCCATGGCTCAAGTCTGTATTTCATATAATGACTTTTCTTTTCCAAGGAATTACATAGGGAGGAGATAGTCCTTTCTATCCCAGAAAATTTTCTCATTTAGAATAGGATGCAAGGAGCTGGAGAGATGGCTTGGTAGGTAAGAACACTGACTGTTCTTGCAGAAGACCCAGGTTCGAATCCCAGCACCCACATGACAGCTAACAACTGTCCATAACTCCAGTTCCAGAGGATCCGACAGCCTCTTCTGTCCTCCGCAGGCATTGCATGACACAGGTGTGCTTACCTACATGCAGGCAATACACGCATACACATAAAATAAAAACAATAAAAATATTTTTTTTAAAAAGAATAGAATGCAAGGTTAAAAACACAGACCTTCAGTTCATAACTAATGTATTTGATAAATCTTTTTACCTTTTACTCTTTCTTTGTAAAATGGAGATAGCTGTGATCTTGATGAGACCCTTCACCTTACATGAGGCCATATAGGTGAAGATTCAGCAAGATGCTGAGGACTGTTTTTATTATTATTATTGAAGTTCTTTTCTTATGAGAATGTAGGCAGTTATATACTGATGCCCTAGAATATTTCAAACATACATGATAAGACATTAAATTCTACTGTCACATTTCACATCTTTTTACTATTTAAACCGATGCTTTTTAAAAATTTTTT
>NW_008337053.1:2186956-2195078 GCF_000622305.1 Nannospalax galili | reverse complement strand
TCTGGTAAATCTAGTCAGCCAGAGGTCCCTGTTCCAGGAGGGTCAGCTGTCTTTTTGAGACAGGGTCTCCCTATAGCCCCAGCTATCCTAGAACTCACTATGTAGACCAGGCTGGCCTTGAACTCACAGAGATCCACCTGCCTCAGCCTCCCAAGTGCTGGGACTACAGGCGTGCGCCACCATACCTGGCCCGATTTTATACATTAAAGACTTTTAAGCTTATCTATAATTAATTTTGATGTAAACATTTTAATGAAAGTTTTTAATTACATGAGTAATGTGTTCATTGTATAAAACTTATATTTTAGAAATGTATACTGAATTATGAAGAATTTTTGTCTAGGAGAGTTTAACAGTGTTGGCCAAGGTTGTATCTATAAGGGTGGTTCATTTTCCCTTTGCTACTCAAAGTAAAGTGCTAGCGAGTCCTGTGAAATGTTTCTTCAGTTTCTTGTTCAGCCAAAGAGGAAAGAGCATTGCCTTCCTTTTTACCACTAATCACTTCTCAATAAACGTGAGTTCCCGTTAAGCATTAAAAAAAAAAAAAGTTAGTTTCAGGACCCCATCACATATCAAAATCAAAACAAAAAAAGAAATATATACCGAAGTAAGCTGTCATTGTTGGTAGTAACTCCTGGTACCACTAGATGTTCCTCAGCATGTACAATGCTTGTGAGCAAAAGTAGCTCTGGAGTAGATGTTGAAGTTGCTCTGTAGTCCTGAGTTTAATATGCTTGAATTGCAGTAAAACAATGGTTTGTGTCAGATTGTGATAAGTATTTTATAAACTAAAGAATTTCAAGGTGGGACATATTGTGGGTCTTTTTTCTATATTTTTAAGGAGAAAGGAGTATTAAACTAAATGACATAACATGCCGAGTATGTCCTGAGTAAGTATTTTTAGCATCCTTAAAATTTATTGAGGGGCTGGAGAGCTGGCTCAGCGGTTAAGAACACTGGCTGTTCTTGCAGAAGACACAGGTTTGTATCCCAGCACCCACATGGCAGCTAACTGTGCAGAACGCCAGTTCCAGGGGATCCGTGCAGGCATTGCATGACACGGGTGCACTTACTACATCAGACGTAACACTCATACACATAAAATAAAAATAATAAAATAAAATTTACTGAATTATATTTCTTCATTTGATTGGAGAAAATCATATGAAGAGCCACATATTTGTATTCTTAACCCCTAAAATGGCTTTATTTAAGTCGAGCTGTCTCTGAGGATTTAATATGTAGATAATCAGGCTGAGTGAACTGAGGATTTGACCTGGTGTGTGTATGTGTGCTGTGCATGTGTACATGTGTGTTCACATATGTATGGATGTGTTTATGTGAGTGTGCATGTGTGTGAGTGCACATGCACGTGAAGGCCAGAGATTGATATCAGGTGTCTTTCTTCAGTTGCTCTGTACTTTATTTACTGAGGCAGAGCCTCTCACTGAACTACAGTACCCTGAGTTAGTGAGTCTAGCTACCTGGCTTGTCCAGGGATCCCTTGTCTCTGCCTTCCAGGTGTAGGCCTGGGAGCTGAACTCTGGTCCTCATGCTTGCACAGCAAGCCCTTTACCTGCTGGGCGGACCTCCCAGTTTCTTGGACAGTTTTACTCTCTGGGTACAGCTGAGTTCCTCTGAGTCAGAATTACTTTATTGGGCTCCTCTCAGGCAAGAATAAAAAAAGGTTGCTATGTTTTGGTATTTTTTATTATTTAAAGTTTTATTAATTGTCTTGACAAAATTAGGGCATTTTTGATTTTTGGCTTCCTTGATCTTGCGTATTCTATTAGATTCACTTTTGCCTTTAAAAATATTTTATTTTGTTCCTTCTGTGAACTTGAAAAGCCTAGTTAAGTTGCTGGAGAGATGGCTCAGCGCTTCTTAAGAGCATGTGCTGCTTTTGCAGAGGACTGGAGTTTGGTTCTCAGCACCAATGTTGGGTGATTCACAACTGCCTGTAACTCTAGCTCCAGGAGATCTGACACTCTCTTCTGGACTCCATGGCATTGCACTCACATGCAGATACTCACACACAGGCACAGACACACATACAAATACATATATATTTAAAAGAGGAAGCTGGGCGTGGTGGTGCACGCCTTTAATCCCAGCACTTGGGAGGCAGAGGCAGGCAGAACTCTGAGTTCAAGGCCAGCCTGGTCTGCATACGGAGTTCCAGGCCAGCTGGGGTTACAGGGAGACCTTGTCTCAAAATGACAAAAAAAAACAAAAAAAAAAAAAAAAAAAAAAAAAAAAAGAAACAAAACTTTTCAAGAGAAAAAAGTCATTGTTAATATTCCGTATCTTTAAAAAAAGGTTTTGCTTATAAAGGAGAAAGGGAGGGAACTAAATATAATAATAAAATATGTATTAAAGTTTGTAAATACTCAAGCTTATGTTGATTGACTGAATGTGGTAACTGGACTGTCAGCTCCCTTTATCTATAGGTTCCGTGTGCTCAGATTTAACCAGTCATAGATAAAAATGCACTAAAAACATTCATCTGAATTGCACTTTTACCATTCCCTAAGCAGTCATTTACATAGCATTAATATTGTATTAGAGAGTATAAGCAGTCTGATGGTGTTTAAAGTATGTGAGAGGATAGCCATAGATTACGAGTATGCTGTGCTACAGATTTTGATACATGATGGGGTCCTGAAACTAACTTTGCATGGATGACTGTAGCTGCCTATTGCTGATTGATATGTCATATTGGAGATACAGGTACAAAATGGCACTGTGTTGGTATCATAATTTTCCAGAATCTTCAACAGCTCTTAGTGAAGTTGCAAACAACATAGATTTGGTATGGTTGGAGCCTGGAAAATATGGAATACTTTTGACAGTAAAAAAATTACATCTTGTTTACATGTCAATTAGGCTGTATAGTCTTGTGAAACTTTTGAAAATCACCCAGAGCATGTGAGAATTGAGATTGTCTCCACTAGACTTGTAGTTTTCCTAACACTTGCCGATTAAATGCTGGTAGAGCTTTCCCCTTCAGTCCCCAGAATGCTTCCATAAAGGGCCTCAAGGGGGCAATGTTGCCACACAGAGAATCACTGATTCCTAAGATCTAGTTTACATGAATCTATTATACTACTTATGGTGTTTTAAAATCAGAATAGCTTGTCTCCTAGGTCCTTAAATATGATACATTTTTTAAATAATTAAGACATTGGGAGAATTACAGGAGTTGATTTATTCAAATGCTTGGTTGTGTTATTGCAATGCCTATAAGAGATCATTTGCTATTTTTAAAAAAATTTTATTTTATGCGTATGAGTGTATTGCCTGCATGTATGTGAGTGCACCTGTGTTGTGCAATGCTGAGGTCGTCAGAGGGCGTCGGATTCCCCTGGAACTGGAGTTAAGGATGGTTCATAGTTGCTGTGTGGGTGCTGGGAATCAAACCTGGGTCCTCTGCAAGAGCAGTGAGTGCTCGTAACTGCTGAGCTGTCTCTCCAGCCCCTAAGCTGGCACTTTGTAGGTGTTCTCAGGTATGTGCTCTGACTGGCACTGTGAATGCTGGGCGAATGCAGCTGATAACATTAATTGTAAGACGTTTAAATTGTATGCAGTGTTTCAAAATGTGTATATTTTGAAAGATATATTTCATTTTGGAGCCAGATTTATATCTAGAGTATAGATACTGTGTTACATAGTGTGGCCAGTTTGGATTTTGCTAGAGAGGAATCATTTTTTTGTTTCCTGATTTCCTCTTCTGTTGCCTTTGAAAAGGAAGATATTTGTTAAGGTTTTTTGAAGGTCATAGCAACTTTTACTTTCAAGCTACTATGTATTCCCTAGAAAAAAGCTGTTATTTTAGGGATTAGTAGTTTCTTTTGCCTTTAGTATGTTTGGAGGGATTAAAGACTACAGTGGATTACAGAGATAATGAGGAGACAAAAAAAGAAAACTAGGAATACATAGATAAGAATGTGCCAAGGATCACATGCAAACCAACAAAAAACACTTAACAAAAAACTCACAGAAATCCTACAGATGCACATGTTGTCTTTCTTATTCTTCACCACAGGATGTATTATGAATTGTCTTTTGTTTTTGTTTGAGACAGGTTCTTTCTGTAGTGAGATCTACTTGCCTCTGCCTCCTGGTGCTGGGATTAAAGGCATGCACCACCATGCCTGGCCCAAGTAGAACTACTTTAAAGAAATTCTTTCCTGCCCTGTGACAGATGCTTATTTTGGCCATACACCTTTCATCCCTTGTGCAAGCCACCTAGTGTTCGCAGCCTTCCCTTGTCCTGTGCTTGGCTTGGATGTTCTCATCTTACAGAATCTATTAAACATTTGGTATTTAGCATGGTTAGACTTTCAGAAGTATCTTTTCTTACAGTTACCCCTTTTATATTTCCTAACATGTCTAATTATGTAGTATATTCTATCCTTTCCTGACAGAGACAACCCTTTCAAGCTCCATCTGCTAATTTTTCACACACACTCCTCTTCTTCTCAAGTGATAGCTGCTCATGTAAGTTTGGGACTCACTGACCCATTGCCTCTCCTCCCTTACAGCTCATTTCTCTTTGACCCTTGATGACTGTTCTTTTTTTAGACAAATTCAAATCCCAGACACTTTTTTTTTTTCTTTCTAAACCTCAAGAGTACGTATATTTACTTCCCCACATGCCTAAAATCTTACCTGTTCTTCTTTGCTTAGGATGTTATGTGGAGTAGCCACGTAGCTGGACAGTCTTCTGTATTTGGAAGCTTGCTTTTCCTTAACATGATCATTTCTTGAGTCTGAGCATCTCTGATAGGTTGAAATCTCTTTACCTGTGTACTCCTGACATTGTGTTGACACATCTATGTATTTATTCACTCTCATTCATATTCATGTTCTCTCTCCTCCTCCCTCCCTCCCTCCCTGCCTCCCTTTCCCTATTACTTATTTTTTTTTTTTTTTTGTTGTTGTTGTTGTTTTGAGACAGGGTCTCCTGGTAGCCACAGCTAGCATTAAAGGGTGGGCCAACATACCCAGTCTTTCTAGTTTCTTAATCCTGAGACTATTACACTCCCTTTTTAGTACTCCCTTAGTGAATTGTTTCCCTTTCTGGAAAACTAAGTGTACATTCTATGCACAAGCATAGAAGACATCTACTTTAGAATTCTGAACACATTTACTATTACAAAGGAAAAGAAATTAAAGTGGATCTAGTTTAATTTGCACTGGTAACAAGATAATTTCTTCAACTATATTTACTTTTATGAAAATTTTATTACACTGCCAATGAAAATAATTTGCCAATTTTAATTCTTATTGTATCTGCTAACTTGTCTCTTCTATCTTTTACGGGCTATATTTGAAGAATTCAGACTAATTTTACTCAGATAAAAACTTAATGAGAAAAGAAAATATATTTCAAGAATCCAAATATAAATTGCCTTTGTGTGATCAATACTTTTAGATTAACCATACCACAACCTTTTGAAGGGATAATTGAGAATGGACTTACTAATAAAGATGAGGAGAAAGTTGTGTCGTATATCTACATGGAGATTTTGATGTTCAGTTCATGTATGTTTTGTTTAGATGTCCCTGGTAGATCTGGGAAAGAAGCTTTTAGAAGCGGCACGAGCAGGCCAAGATGATGAAGTTCGTATTTTGATGGCGAATGGAGCTCCTTTCACTACAGACTGGGTAAAGAGTGGTCTTAATGTTATGGAGTTCTTTTGTTTTTTCTTATTCTTTTTCCTCTGCCCCCCCCCCTTTCTTCTCCCCACATAAAAATTTAACCAATGTTGTGCTTCTAAGTATTTGTTTCTGACCGGGCGTGGTGGTGCACGCCTTTAATCCCAGCACTCTGGAGGCAGAGGCAGGCAGATCTCTGTGAGTTCGAGGCTAGCCTGGTCTGCATAGTGAGTTCCAGGCCAGCTGGGGCTACAGGGAGACCCTGTCTCAAAAAAGACCAAAAAAAAAAAAAAAAAAGTATTTGTTTCTTAGACTTTGTAATTAAAACAATCTTTAAAAATGAATGGCTTCTATAGTATTCTTTATATTGCATAACCTTTTTTTTTTTTTAAATATTTTTGAGCCTACTACTATGGGGTGAATGCAGTCTATAGCTGCTTGGTATTCAATTTAAAGGTTCTGTAACCAGCACAGAGAGAACTTATAATTCAGAAAATAACAAAGATGAGACGTTAGTTTTTTAAAAAAATTATATGCATGAGTGTTTTACCTGCATGTACCACGTTCATGCTGTGCCTGCAAAGGCCAGAAGAGGGCTTTGGATCCCCTGGAACTGGAGTTACAGACAGTTGTGAGCTGCTAGCTGGGAACCTCGCTTGAGTCCTCTGCAAGAACAGCCAGTGTTGTTAACTTCTGAGCCATCTCTCCAGCCCCAAAGATAGAAGTTTTAACTGGTCCTGAAAAGAAAAACAGTTTTTATTTCAGTGGATACTTGTGAAATTATAACACATATGACCAGGTGGGAAGAAGGGAAGGGAAGGGAAATGAGTTCTTGGTCATGATAGAGAAGTGTGGAGAAGACAGAAGATATACCTGTTCATTCCTAGGGGCAAACCAAAATTGCGATGGTCTTCGGAATATGGAGAGAGCTAGGAATCTGGATTAACTTTATTACTTTGGGATTTTTTTCTTTTTTTTATTTTTTTTTTTGGTCCTTTTGAGACAGGGTTTCCTTGTAGTCCCAGCTGGCCTGGAACTCCATATGTTGACCAGGCCTCTGCCTCCTGAGTATTGGGATTAAAGGCATGTGCCACCATGCTTGGCCACTTTGTATTATTTTAAAACAAATTGTAGGAACCTTGCCATTTCATCCATCAACATTTCATTTATCTTTATCAGATAAATTCTTTCATTAAATGTATTCAAGGAAATTTTAAGTTTACTGGTTTAAAAAGAAAGTAAAGACATGGCAACCTGAAAAACTGAATACAGAGACTTTTTCTCTAAGAGCATTCACTGCACTTAAATTTTCCCACCTCACTGGCATGGGGTACTGAAGATAAAGACCTGGGAGTCCTCAGAGAGAGACTACTGTGGGCGTTTCCCTCTTCATACCTCTGGACTCCCAAAGAACTGCATTTTGTTGTTAAAGCGATCCCAGAAAACCCCTTACTCTCCCCACAGTCTCCTTTCCCTCCTGTTCAAGGGTGCTGCAAAGACAGTGACCTGATCTGAACCAGGACTGAATGGAGAAAGGGCAAAGTTCACTGATGAGAATTTGGAGCCACAAGCCGTCTCTTGTCCATTTGCAGCCTGAATTTATAAATACCCATGCGGCCTACAAAACTATAGGCCGAAAGGCGGCTTTGAAGTGTTCTTTGAACTAGGGATTGCTCTGTGTTCCTGGCAGAAGCAAATGCATATCTCTTGGAGAAAAGTACTTTTTATCCCAGGCTTCTTACCTACTAATTAAATTGCAAGACAGAGGAGCAGCAGTCAAGAATAATAAAACGTACATGCTGGGTGTGGTGGCGCACGCCTTTAACCCCAGCACTCGGGAGGCAGAGGCAGGTGGATCTCTTTGAGTTAGAGGCCAGCCTGGTCTCCATAGTGAATCCAGGATAGCTGGGGCTGCAGGGAGACCCTGTCTCAAAAAGACCACACACAAAAAAATAATAATAAAACAAACAAACAAAAAGCAGCTTGAATAATGTCTTGCTGAAACAACAGAAGACCTACCAAGGGCTTTTGATGAGATTTCAGTAACATGTTAGAAACAACTGAAGAGGAAACTGGAAAACTGAATGCTATGAAAATCCAGGTCATAATGTAGACAGAACAATGGGAAATAAACTCTATTAAGAGTTGTTAGAGATAATATGAGATTAGTAGATTCACAAGATTGAGTGCAAATCAGGATGAAGTAATTTGAAGAGCAGTCTCTGAGAAGCTCCATAATTAATGAAAGATGGTAACTATGGTTTCAAGTAGTGCAATAATTATATAGCAGAATCAGCTTTTTGAAATGCATACTCGATATATCATGATGCTGTAGTACATTAAGACAGAAAGATGATGAAGATTAATATCCATTATACTTAAGGAGTTCCTGTGGGTCAAGTTGTTCAGCTCCACCAGTAAATGGACAGATGCAAAGCAAAATCAAGAAGTTATTTGGTGG
>NW_008337053.1:2181070-2186799 GCF_000622305.1 Nannospalax galili | reverse complement strand
CACATACATGCAGGCAATACACTCATACACCTAAAATAAAAATAATAAATATTTAAAAAAAAGTTATTTGATAAGTCCACCAAGTTGGCAAAGTGATCCCTAGTGAAGAGACGGTACAGGTGTGAATTGATTTAATGATTTTGGAGGACAGTTTGGCAGTGCTTAGCAAATTTGAACATGTATATGCCCTTTGTAGCAGTCGAATTTCTAGAATACAGAAGAAAATGTTGTTTATGTGTTTGAGGTACAAGACTGTATGCAGCAACAGCATTATTCATTCTTTAAATTAAAAAAAATTATGTGTATGAGTGTATTGCCTGCATGTATGTGAGTGCACCCATGTTGTGCAATGCCTCGGAGGTCAGAAGAGGGCTTCGGATTCCCCTGGAACTGGAGTTATGGACTCTTCGTAGCTGCCATGTAGTTGCTGGGAATTGAACCCAGGTCTTCTGCTGCAAAAACAGTGCTCTTAACCGCTGAGCCATCTCTCCAGCCCCGCATTATTCATATTTTAAAAAGTGGAAGCAAAGCAGTTCATCACTAAATTAGTTAATTATGTTATTTTTTCATTAGAATATTGTAGAGAAAATCAGTGTAGTACATTTATACTCTTTAACATGAGTGAGTCTCATGAACAATATTAAGCAGAAGACAAGTCAGAAATACATGTGCCAAGCGTGGTGGTATACGCCTTTAATCCCAGTGCTCAGGGGGCAGAGGCAGATCTCTGAGATTGAGGCCAGCCTGGGCTACATAGTGAGTTCCAGGCCAGCTGGGGCTACAGGGAGACCCTGTCTAAACAGAAAGAAGGAAATATGTGGTGTGATTTTTCTCTACATAAAGCTTAAAACAAGAAGGGCTAGGACCTGGAGAGATGGCTTAGTGGTTAAGATCACTGGCTGCTCTTGTAGAGGACCCAGGTTCGATTTCCAGCACCTACAGGGTGGCTGACAACTGCCTGTAACTCCAGTTCCAGGGGTTCTTCTGACCTCTGCAGGCATTACATGGCACGGTACACCCATCTATATGCAGGCATTACACCCATACACATAAAATAAGAATAATTTTTTTTTAAAGCTATAGGAATGTTCACTGAGATGTTAATTTTTTTTTTTTTTTTTGGTCTTTTTGAGACAGGGTCTCCCTGTAGCCCTAGCTGACCTGGAACGCGCTATGTAGACCAGGCTAGCCTGGAACTCACAGACATCTGTCTGCCCCTGCCTCCCAAGTGCTGGGATTAAAGGCATGCACCACCACGCTCGGCGGTTAACATATTTTTTTAAGTCTTCCATAAAACAGTTTTGACCCATTTAATATAAAATGTGCACTACTTACCAAACCTGGTGGCATAAACCTGTGATCACAGAAACTCAGGAGTCTAAGGCAGGAAGATTGCAAGTTGAAGGCCAACCAGAAATACAGAGTGAGTTTCAAGACCAGCATACCCGTCTCAAAATAAAATAAAAAGAGGGCAGGGGATGTAGTTCAGTGGTAGAGTCTTCTATGCATAGGCTCCAGGTTCTATCCCTAGTTTTTTAAAAAAGATGAACTACTAAATTTATAAATGAAGCCATTTTACCAAGTTTTCTGTGATTTGTATGAAGAAAACATTCCAGCACTGAGAAAAAATTTTTCATCCTAATGATCTCTAATTCTTAATGAAATGAATAGTTTTTCTCTTAGTAACAAAGAGCTAGGCATGGTGTGATCCCAGCACTTAGGAGGCCGAGGCCAGCCTGAGATCTTCCCTCAGGGGTCAGAAGGGGAAAGAGAGTTAGAGGAAGAAAGTTCGATTTAAGGAACTATTGAACTTTTTTCCTCACTAACAAGTATGCAGGGATTCTTGAGGTCATCTCTGAAGATGTTAAGTTTAAGTAATTTCTTAATTTCTCTTGATTTTTGAATTATTGTATACACAGTTTAATATGCTTTACTGTGTAAAAATATGAAGTATCTTCTAGCAGAAGTATATTACAAACAGCTATAAAGCAGAGTTCGGGTGTGTGTCTGCATGTGTTACAGCTGGGAACTTCTCCACTTCACCTGGCAGCACAGTATGGGCATTACTCCACCACAGAGGTTCTACTCCGAGCTGGTGTAAGTCGGGATGCCAGAACCAAAGTGGACCGAACACCGTTACACATGGCAGCTTCTGAGGGCCATGCCAGCATAGTAGAGGTTTTGCTTAAGGTATGTTTTCTTTATGGACTTGGGTTTTAAGTCCAAACCCCACAAAATCTTCTAAAAGGAAGGGAGCTAGTTTTATTGAGTGCCTGCTTCTGGTTTTACCTATGATAAGCCTGTCAAATTAATATTTCTTATTTCTTTCAGGAGGGAAAAATCTTCCTGTAGGTAATTTCAGTTAAATCAGACAATTGAAAGTTAGTCCTTTGGGTAAAGAACTACCCTGTTGTCATAATATAGTTAGAATATTCCTGGAGGGATGATTAGGTTTGGATGATAACAAATAAATTAAGCAAGTAATTAAATGAGGATTTTTCTAAAATCATCTAAATGCCAAAAGGGCTATGTAGAAGATTCTGAAGCAGAGTGATAACCTTTTCATTCTTGCCTCTAGATGAACTCACTCAAAAGAAATATAGTCCATAAATGAAAGCATGTATAATTCAAGATGATTTAAAAAGCTACACTAAAAAGGTCAAATCTGTCTGGCATGGTGGCTCAGGTCTTTAATCTCAGCATTCAGTAGCCAGAGGCAGTGGATCTTTATGAGTTCAAGGTCAGCTTGGTCTATATAGGGGAGTTCCAGGCCACCCAGGGCTACATAGTAAGACTGTGTCTAAAAAATAACCCAAAAGTAAGAACTCATTTTGATATTTAATTTAACTTTGTATATTTAAAACATCATTTCATCATGAGATCAATATGAAAATTATTAGTAAGGTGTTTCACATTCTTTTAAATAATTCATTTGAATTCCAGTGCTTATTTACAAAAAGCACATCTGTATTTTGACTAGCCACAGTTGAGTTTTAATAGCTACATCTTGCCTGTCGTGTTGGACATTATATCTTTAGAGAACTTCCTTCTAATTCCTTAGGTCATACTGGTCTTGTAAGAAAGGATAGTTTTAATTAAATGAGGGATGAAGGATGAGGGGAATCATCCTTCCATATACTGTTAGAGAATTCTGGAGGCATGCTCATCCATTTCCTTTACCAATGTCATTCTAGCTCTTGGTGCCCATCACTAACTAAACATAATTGCCTTATTTTAAGAAATTAGAAGGAAAGTAGCTTGGAAAATAAGTAAGATACAGAAATGATTAAGTGACAAAAAAATCAAAAATCATTGCTGGAACAGATATTTAACATAAAAAAAGGAGTACGGGGGCTGGAGAGATGGCTCAGCAGTTAAGAGCACCAACTGTTTTTGCAAGAGGACCAGCATTACCATCAGTAACTCTAGTTCTAGGGAATCCAGCACCCTCTTCTGGCCTCTGCAGGCATTGCACACATGGGTACACTCACATACATGTAGGCAAAGCATACATAAACATAAAAAATATTTTAAAAAATAATGTTTTTTTCTTGCTTCATAGCATAGTGGTTAGTATTTTTATGTAAGAGATTTTTCATATTTCATATTTTGAAATATTAATGATTTTTGAAATATCTTTGTAGCATGGTGCTGATGTCAATGCAAAAGATATGTTAAAGATGACAGCTCTGCACTGGGCAACAGAACACAATCATCAAGAGGTGGTGGAACTTCTAATCAAATATGGTGCTGATGTACACACGCAGAGTAAATTTTGTAAAACTGCATTTGATATTTCGATAGACAATGGAAATGAAGATTTAGCAGAGATATTACAGGTAACTTGGCTTTGAGTTTAAAAAAACAAATGAAAGGTGGCTGTATAGCAGGTGCTTCTTGTCTTAATGACGTGTTTCCTTTTGAGCAGGTCTTGCTAAGGTCTTTCACTTTGTCTTTGTGCATTACTGTTCGTAGTCCTGATGGTAGAAATAGGAACATTCTGTGTCATCAGAAGATTAGATGAGGTGCCAACTTTTTGTTTCAAGTTTCTGAATTTCCTTTTCTAGACATTTTAAATATTTTTGTTAAATATTTGGATACCATGTTTTATCAAAATCAATTATAAATTACTTTATGAATCTTTAGTGACTACAATATCCTCTGAATGGGTGGTGTAGCCTTTCCAAAAAAATGTTTTTTTCACATTTTAAAAAACTTATTCTGTGTGTGTGTGTGTGTGTGTGTGTGTGTGTACGTGTACACATGCCCTTGATGTGTGGGGCTGTGGGTATATGTCAGATCATTTGTGTCAAGGTCAGAGGACAACTCTGAGGAGTCATTCTTTCCTTCCACCTTTAATAGGGGTTCTGGGGACCAAACTCAGGTCACCATGCTTACATGGCAGTTGCCTTTAACAGCTGAGCTATCCCACTGAACCCTTCCCCTTTTTTGTAATCTTATAATGTTCTTTTCTTCAAAGACATTTTTGTCCAACATTAACATATTATTTATTTATTAATATTTATCATTTTTATTTTATGTGTATGAGTCTATTGCCTACACGTTTGGAAGTGCACCTGTGTCATACAATGCCTGTGGCAGTCAGAAGAGGGTGTCAGATCCCATGGAACTGGACAGTTGTTAGCTGCTCTGTGGGTGCTGGGAATTGAACACAGGTCCTTTGCAAGAGTAGGCAGTGCTCTCAACTGCTGAACCATCTCTCCAGCCCCAACATTAATATATTTTAAAAAACTTTTTAAAAAATGAGTTTAGACCTAGCAAGATGGTCTCTCTCCAGACAGTATGTCCATTTGTTTTGGTCGTTTCATTTGGTGCCTGTGAGTTAATAGAAAGGTTCTCTTTAGTCTATTTTAGGGACCGAGGTGAGGTGAAAGTTTTGTTTTGGTTCTTACCAAAGATAATCCTTTTCCCTTTCATCTTGTTTCTGATGATGCCACTTTTGGGGGTTTTTACCAGGCATCCTTCTCCTGAGCCCTGCTTTTCCCTAAGCTCCTTGAAAATGGCTTAAATGTTCAAATAGCAAGATCAGAAGGTACCACCAAGGCAGACATGTCTGACTTAAGATGGCACACTTGGCCAAGGTTTTGTGATGTATGTGATGTAGTCTTTATCATGTAGGTTTGTTTCTTTTATTTTTTGCCATCTTTAAAAAAAAAAAACAAAACTGGAACTGGAGAGATGGCTCAGCAGTTAAGAACACTGGTTGTTCTTGCAGGAGACTGGGGTTTGAATCCCAGCATCCACATGGCAGCTAACAACTGTCCTAACTCCAGTCTCAGGGGATCCCACAGCCTCTTCTGACCTCCACAGGCATTGCATGACACAGGTGCACTTACCTATATGCAGGCAATACACGCATACACATAAAATAAAAAAAAAACAAAAAGAATAAAAACCAAAATTGTTTGTAGACATAGTTGTGTTTGGCATTTTTGGTAACCAGAATTACTTCCTGTAGCCAGACAACATTCCATATAAATTATGTTCACTTACTGCCTCTTCTTGCCCATTTATTTTTAATATTTTATTTATTTATTTGGGTCTCCCTGTAGCTTCTGCTGGCCTGGAACTCACTATGTAGACCAGGCTGGTTTTGAACTCACAGAGATCTGCGTGCCTCTGCTT
Source organism: Nannospalax galili (assembly GCF_000622305.1). NCBI lineage: Eukaryota > Metazoa > Chordata > Mammalia > Rodentia > Spalacidae > Nannospalax > Nannospalax galili. The sequence goes on along the minus strand of NW_008337053.1, from coordinate 2,181,153 downwards.
CCCAAGTGCTGGGACTAAAGGCATGCGCCACCACACCTGGCTCTATTATTTTTATTTTATGTGTATGAATGTATTGCCTGCAT
>NW_008337053.1:2172513-2181031 GCF_000622305.1 Nannospalax galili | reverse complement strand
GTTTCATCTGCAAGAGCAGCCAGGGCTCTTAACCATAGAGCTATCTTTCCAGGCCCCCCCCCCCCGCCCAGTTTTTGGAGAGAGGGTCTCACTATGTAGCAGTGGCTGGCCTGGAACTCACTATTGTAGACTAGGCTAGTCTTAATCTCACATAGATCCTCTTGCCTCTGCCTCTGCCTCCCAAGTGCTGGAATTAAAGGTGTGTTGTGTGTGTTTGTGTCTGTGCCTGTCTGTCCTCATCCCTCTCCCTGCCCCTCTTACCTGTGTTCTTGTTCCTGGTATCAGTAGAAAGAACTTTCTTTTTCTAACTTCATTGAATTACAACTTACTTGTATGATGTTATGTTCTGAAAAATTAATTTTACCTTGATCTTTTTCAGTTTTTTACACCTAGAAATGCAGTTTGAGGGTTGAGATTTAAAGATGGAGGAGAATTAATTGGGAAAGCAGTACTTTATATATGTAGTATTATATATTGCCTAATGTAGAAACAGTTTAATTCTACAGAGCAGTAGAATATGTTTCATTATATCCTTTTTCTGTGTTCTATAAAAACCCTTCAGATACTCATTTCTCTTCTACTGAGGTTTTGTTGTCACTCAACAGAAGGCTTAGGACATAAACTCATGCCTGCACTTTAGTGCTGTGCTCTCAATAGTCCATTGATGAGTGTTTCGGTTGTGCCTTGTAGCTTCTCTGAGAATACGGTTCCTTCTGTGTGTGTTCATACTACATTGAGATTCTGTCCAGACGTTCCAGTTATAATTCTGAAACTATTTTGATGATTTGTTCCCTAGATTGCTATGCAGAACCAAATCAACACAAACCCAGAGAGTCCCGACACTGTGACAATTCATGCTGCGACACCACAGTTTATCATTGGACCTGGAGGGGTGGTGAACCTAACAGGTCTGGTATCTTCAGAAAATTCATCCAAGGCAACAGGTATTGAGATGCATATAGGACAGATGTTAGGATGTTATGCATTAGTAGCTATTCATCCTTTTAAGAAGGACTGTTGGAGAATGAGGGTAAGATAAATCGGCCACCTTGGTTTCTTTGTAATTAAAAAAAAACATTTTTCTGAGGCAAACAAATCTAAAGAAAGGTGTACTGCAGTGTTACCTTTCAGAACTGATGCTGTCCACGTAAGACTTGAATAAAAAAGAGAATATGAGAAGTGTGCAGTGGGTTAAGCCCCTTAAAAATTTAAATGTTTTCTTCTCTTGTAGATGAAACGGGAGTATCTGCTGTTCAGTTTGGAAACTCCTCTACGTCAGTATTAGCCACGTTAGCTGCCTTAGCTGAAGCATCTGCTCCCTTGTCCAGTTCTTCAGAAACTCCAGGTCAGAAAAACAAGTCAAATTTGCACATTTAATGTTTCACAGTCCGGATCTTTTTATAGTTTAGTTTGTCAAGATTTTATCCTTCTGGTCAGAACTTTTTGAATTCTGTTGAAAGGCTGGACATAGTGGCACATACCTTTAATACCAGTACTGGGGAGTCTCTGTGAGTTCAAGGCCAGCCTGGTCTACATAGGGAGTTCCAGGCCAGCTGGGGCTTACAGGGAGACCGTGTCTCAAAAAGACACCCCCTCCCAAATCTATTCATTTTATTAGGGTGTTTATTTTTTTCAGGAGTTCCCCCCCGCATGTTTAGTTCTGTGGTTCACCTGGAATTGATTGGCTGCATTCCTTGTTATTTTATTATTATTATTATCATCATCTAAAGTTATTATTTCTGATTGTTATTTTTGTATCGGCCACAAGTATGACTCAACATGGCTATTCTTGATCCACTTTATTTGAAAAAAAGGGAGAAAAGTTGCATATGCATTATGTACAAAGGCCAGGAAGGTAACATAAAAGATTAAAGAGGGTAGGAATAAAATTATGCTCAGTGTGAGTGTGAGGTAGGACAGGAGCATCCACTGTTTAGCTCTTGCTGATTATAGTCATGTTTCCAGTCTTGCCAGATCCTGTGTTTTCATGGGAAGCTGGAAAAAAATGTAGGTTTTAAAAGATTAAGCATGGCATGGTTTGCACAGTAAGGTGCTGTCTGGAAAACAAAAGAAAACAAAAGCAAGAAAATATACATAAAAGATGCTAAATTTTGATGGCAGTTAGAAGACAAACTGCTATGGTTTACATAGAACATGAACCTGCTCAATTTGGTTCTTGGTTTTTTTTGCCATTTTGTGACTTTTTGTTTAAATAGAGTAGAGAAATACATGTGAACTTAGGTTTTCATACATTTAATTTTGGCAGTTCTGGTTTGCTTTCCTGTTGCTATGATCAATACCATGACCAAAAGCAACTTGGGGAGGGGAGTGTTTATTTGGTGTACAGGTCATAGTTCATCCTCAAGGGAAGCTAAGGCAGGAACTGAAGCAGATTCCTCATAGGACCGCTGCTTAACTGGCTTGCTTCCTCATGGCTTGCTCAGCTACCTTTCTTTTTATTTTATTTTGTTTTGTTTTATTTTATTTTATTTTATTTTATTTTATTATTTTATTTTATGTGTGCGCATGTATTGCGTACATGTAGGTAAGTGCACCCATGTCGTACAATGCCCGCGGAGGACAAAAGAGGCTGTGGGATCCCCTGGAACTGAGTTAGGACAGTTGTTAGCTGCCATGTGGGTGCTGAGATTTGAACCCTGGTCTTCTGCAAGAACAACCAGTGTTTTTTTAACTGCTGAGCCATCTCTCCAGCCCCATTCAGCTACCTTTCTTAAACAGCCCAGGCCCACCTGTTTATGGATGCCCACAGCAGGCTGGGCCCTGTAATATCAATTAGCAGTTAAGAAAATGCCTCACAGACATGGTCATAGGCCAGTCTGAGCTGAGAAATTCTTCAGTTGAGGTTACTTCTTCCCAAGTGACCCTCGGTTTTCAAGTCAGGTTGACAGCTGAAGCTAACTGTGACACCAGTTTTACATAAGAATGATAGAAAAATCCTGATGCCTGGAACAGTGTGCAGAAACCACTGTAATCCTGATGCCTGGAACAGTGTGCAGAAACCACTGTTAAAAGGGTTAGCTATGGAGGAAGGAGAGGTGCTTCAGGGCTAAGAGCACTTACATGGTGACTCTGTCATCCTCTTTTGGCCTTTGTGGGTACTACATACACATACCCGTAAACATACTGGCATCAAAATACATCTACAAATAAAAATAACTAAATGTTTTTTTTTTTTTTTTTTTTTTTTTAAACGGGGTTAACTGGGTCCTATCTTGGGCTTGTTGGCACGTGCCTTTGATCCTAGCACTTGAGAGGCAGAGGCAGGTGGATCTTTGAGTTCAAGTTCAGCCTGGTCTACATCTCCAGACCCTGTCTTTAAAAATAAAAAGGTTAGCTGTTGCTAAATGGGGATATGTGGAATTGCTAGATACTTGCTTCCAACATGCTATGCTTTGTACTCGCCGAAAATTGGGGTTTTTACTATAATTATTATGTAGGTAAAGTATTTTTCTTTAGGATTTAAAAATAAACAAAAAACCTTTAAGTAGTCAGGGACTGTGGTGCATGCCTGTAATCTTAGCTACTCAAGAGGCTGAGACAAGTAGAGTAGCTCAAGGCCAGCTGTGCTCCATCATAAAATAAAAAAACATGCACAACTCTCAGAAGCCTCAAGAAAATGATTGGTGCTTGTGAAAATAAAGGTTATCTTTTAATTCATTCTCCCCAATTTTGATGATAGTAACAATGGTTCACTGACTGCAGACTCAGAGGTCATTGCTTCTGTGTCAGGAAGAGTTTTAGAAAATACCTTATTTTTATTTTATGTGTGCAGCTGTATTACCTGCATGTGTGTAAGTGCACTCATGTTTCACAGTGCCCATGGAGGTCAGAAGAAGGCATTGGATTCCCTGAAACTGGACTTGCAGACCCTTGTTAGCTGGCATGTGTGGGTGTTGGGAATCGAACCTGGGTCCCCTGCAAGACTAGCCAGTGCTCTTAACTGCTGAGCCATTTCTTCAGTCCTGTATCAGGAAGCTTTAAGGTAGACAGAAATGGATCTCTTTTCACCTAGGAGAGGACAGTTTTATCTGTTTTCTTTTTTTCTTTTCCTTTTCTTTCACTAGTTAGTGATAATGAACATTTATGTGTACATGTTTAAGTGTCTTAGTCTTAAGATTTTTCTGATAACTCCTGTGACTAGTTTTATTGTGTTGATATGCTCTTTTAAACTTAGGCTTGGATCTCTTTAGCACCTTTACATTTGTGGAAACCATCAAAAAAAAAAAAAAAAAAGATTTCAGGACTGTGGAAGCAGCCCAGTGGTAGAACATGTGCTCACCGTGCTTGAGCCGCTGGGTTTGATTTCCATCACCGACAGAAAAGAGGAGAAAACTTTCTCGTTAGTTACTTCTATTTAGTTGAATTTGTACACTTCTGTAAATAAATCACATAGACCTGAAAATTAAATCTCATCTTGATAAGCTGGGCATGATGGCGCAGGCCTTTAATCCCAGCACTCGGAGGCAGAGGCAGGCAGATCTCTGTGAGTTTAATACAGCCTGGTCTATATAGTGAGTTCCAGGACAGCTGGGGTTACAGGGAGATCCTGTCTCAAAAAGACCAAAAAAAAAATCTCATCTTGAAAGTCAGATAAAAATTCTGTCATTGAGTTGGGCGTCGTGGCATATACCTCTAGTCCCAGCACTTGGGAGGCAGAGGCAGGTGGATCTCTGTGAGTTAAAGGCCAGCCTGGTCTACATAGTGAGTTCTAGGCCAGCTGGGGCTACAGGGAGACCTGTCTCAAAAAGACCAAAAAAAAGTTTGTCGTTTAGATGTTTTTGCTCCATGAACTGGTTACACTTTTCCAACTTCTTACCTATGAAAATGTTACAGCATAGTTTGAGAGAATTAGTAATTTCAGTTGACTTTAGTGCATGTGACTTATAATATTCCAGGAGGACAATAATTTTTTGTTTTAGTGCTTGTACCATAGTGTGTAGTCTTTGGGGAGATATTCAGAGTTTGAATGAAGTAAAAGTTCAAGTGGGTATGTCACTGAGGTGCGTAATCAAAAAAATACAATCTCATCACTCAGTTGGCGCATGCTCAGCAAAGATAAGTTATTTTGGGGTATAGAGTTTGATGTTGTAAAAATAGCTTTTCATGGGCTGCAGGGATGGCTCTGAGTACTTGCTGTACAGACCTAAGAACCTGAGTTTGAATCCCTAGCTAGACATGGCTGTGCGTGTCTACAGTTCTATCACTGAGGGGTAGAGACTTGTAGATCCTAAGAGCTCACTGGCTAGCACAGCCTAGTGGAAGGAGTGAGCTTCCATTTCAGTAAGAGGCCCTATTTTAAGGCAGTAGGACAGCAGAAGAAAAGACACCTGATAACTTGCTCTGGGCTCTGCTTTGGTTTGCAGACACTTGTACCTATGCACTCACGTGCGCCCCCGCCTCCCAGTAGCTTTTCTTAAAAGTTTTATTTCGTATTCTAACCTGTAGTCTTACAGCTTTTCTTTGCTTAGTTGTGTTCTTTGTGGTTCCATTATATAATATCTTGGTCAGATAGAAATCTTTGATTTATCTGTTTTTATTTAGAGCAACTTCTGATTGCTTTCAGTTGTGTATTTGAAGGTATAAAATGCCTAGCAGGAATAAAATATCTAGTAGGTATTAAAAATTCCCTCCTATTTCTCTAATAATGAACTTTGAATCAGAAAACTTTTGCATATTGTTTTTTGGTCTGCTCCTAGAATAGGGTAATAAAATTTACTTAGTTTTAAGGGCTAAGTTACTGGATCATGTGAGTCCCTTGATTTTGCTTTTCTTTGTTCTTAATTTCAGGTTTGATTATAGCTCTAATACCTTTGAAATGTTACATTTTTCTTTAATAAATGTAGTTTCTATTTTGTTTAAGAAGTTTCTATATGAAATTTTCAGTCTTAGTACTTTTCAAAGACAGTTTCTTACTTCAATTTTATGGCATTGTCATTCAACTTCAAAGGTACTGTGGCTTGTCTTTCTTTATAACAACCTGACTTCTGAATTAGATCAATGAATATTTATGGTAGTATAGTTACTTCTTACTCAGGGAGTGTTTAGATTTTAGGGTATATCTATATCTCTATATATATTTAAATCAACAATCTTCTAAAGTTTTAGGGTTTCTTTTTTCTTAAATGTTTAAACACACATACACTTTTAGATTGTTCTTAAGGTTTGAGAGATATACTTTGTCTTTTATAATTGTTTTCCTTTTAATTTTTTTTATAAATAGTTTACCATCACACAACTTAAAAAGAGCCTTTTAGATGAAAGGTAGTAACTATTATTTTAATGACAGTCATTGCTAATAGTGCAAAGATGAAAGTTCTTGAGTTATGCCTTGATTGTGTGTGCGCTCAGAAATTTCTTACATATGCTGACGCTTTAAAATATTACTACTTGTTAATATTCAGCCAGCGAACGTTTCTTTTTCATATGGATATTTTAAAAAATCAAAGCAATAGTTAATGTGTTGGAAGCTTTAATAGTTGCTCTACTGTATATTGCTATTTTATGCTCAGTATTTAATTTTCTAATTATCTTCCTGAAATTGTTTTAAGTGCTTGATAACAAAACATAATTATAGTTTAAGGCAAACAAAAATAATGAGAGTAATCAAAACAAAAATTTTTATTTTGGGTATTCAAGGTTTGTTTTGTGACTCTGATACCAAATAAGACTATTGCAGGGTGGAAGCCAGGTCAACTGTCCCAAGTCTGTTTTGAAAATCTGGATCCCAGTAGCTCTCTTGCTTGTTCGGAAAAGCAGTCCATGTATTTGCGGCCCACCTATCCTTGGTAAATCTAAGATCACTGTGAGCTGTTTGAACCATTGTTCTGAAACACATTGGATGGTAGCTTAATTTCAGTAGAGAATAGTTTTATTTAATAACATTTTTTGTAAAGTATCTTTGAATACCACATTAAAGAAAGCATGCTATTTAATAGAACTTACAACATTTCTTTTTTCTAAACAAGCTATGTTTAAAATTTTATCATACTTAGATCCCTTCCCGTATCAGCACCCCCACCCCCTACCCTTAACTCCCCACCAAATGTCTATATATATTTTTTTCTTCTGTGGAGTCAGGTTTGTGTTCCGGAATGCCCTTCTCTGAATTCATCCATTGCATCCAGGTCAACAGCCTACTAAAGAGTCTCACCCTTCCTAGCACGTCGTCTTTTTTCTTTTGAGACAAGATCTCACTTTCTATTCCTGGCAGACCTGGAACTTGCTATGTAGACTAGGCTGGGCTTGAACTTGAGATCCACCAGCCTCTGCCTCTGGAGTGCTGGGATTAAAGGTGTGGGTTACCATGCCTGGCTGTGTTTCCTTTTCAAACCTATGGTCAATTTTGGACAATGATCTTGTACACCTTTCTGGTACTCACTGACTTTAATATCTTGTCACACCTGTTTGTTCTTTCTGTCAGACACAAGCACACACACACTTTTATTTTGCCAGATTACCCCAAAGTAGGTTGTATCATGAAACCTCATCAGTAAGTATTTTGTCATGTATTTCCCAAGAACAGGGGCAACCTTTACGTATCTATAGCTCTATTCTGTTTCCTAAACCATCAACGTTAGTTTAACAATATCTTACATATGGTCCATATTTAAACTTCTCCACTTGTTCCCCACCCAGAATAGCCTCCATAGTTGGCTGTTTTTATCAAGGATCCAAAGTTCACACATTGTGTCTGTTTCTCATCACTCATTGTTGTATCTCTCTCTGATTTTTTTTTTTCCTTCAGTGTTGGGGATCAAACCCAGGACCTCATATACAGCAGAGCTTGTATAGGCAAGCAGCTCCACCACTGAACTTCAGCTGCTAATTGTTGTGTCTTTTTAGTATTGTCTGACCTGGAGTATTTCTACTGCCTTCCTTATTTTATTCTTTATGGCACTGAAATCTTTGTGGGATCCAAACCAGTTGCCTTTAGGACCTCTCATATCCAGAATCCACTTCTTTGTTCATTAGGAGTTAGAATTTGAACCCAGGGTCTCATGCATGCTAAGCACTGAACACCTCCCACACTTTTTTTTTTTTTTTTTTTTTTTTGAGGCAGGGTCTCTTTGTAGCACCAACTGACCTGGAACTGGCCATGTAGACCAAGCTGGACTTGATCTCACAGAGGTTCCCCTGCCTCTGTCTCCGGAGTGCTGGGATTAAAGGTCTGTACCACCATACCTGGCTCTTCCTTTGTTCTCAATGGTTATTAGATCCAGGCTAAACACTTTGGAGAGTTATACAATATTTTGTAACCTGTCATTATATCACATCAGGAGACATGTACCAGACTCTCCTGATAATAATCTCTTGATAATAAAATGGTAACTGCTAGCTGCTTACAGGTATATTTCTCACTTCATAGTAACAATCATTGATGTGGTACTTTGAGAACATTTTAATATCCTCTTTCCCTCTAACATTTCACCAGTGCTTTTAGAATCCACTAGTGATGCTTGCTTGAATCACTGTTATGATGATATAACTTAGCCTTTCC
>NW_008337053.1:2145664-2172462 GCF_000622305.1 Nannospalax galili | reverse complement strand
TCTCTCTCTCTCTCTCTCTCTCTCTCTCTCTCTCTCTCTTTTGTCTTTCTGTCTTTTTGAGACAGGGTCTCCCTGTAGCCCCAGCTGTCTGGAACTCCCTATGTAAACCAGGAAGGCCTCGAACTCACAAAGATCCACCTGTCTCTGTCTCCCAAGAGCTGGGATTAAAGGTGTGAGCCACCATACCTGGCCCCCTTTCTCTCCTTTTAAAAAAATGTTATTATTACAAAGTTTTGAAAAATTCACTCCAGGATAATAATTGTTCAGTTCTTAAGTGGAAGGTACAGTATATATATCCTTGTGTGTTTTACATTGCTTAATATTTGTTATATTCGTCCATATTTTATGTATTAATTTTTTAAATTTTATTTATTATTATTAATTTTTTTTAATGTGTATGTGTGTATTGCCTGCATGTAGGTAAGTGCACCCATGTTGTGCAATGCCCTCGGAGGTCAGAAGAGGCTGTCGGATCCCCTGGGACTGGAGTTATGGACAGTTTGTTAACTGCCATATGGGTGCTGGGATTCAAACCCAGGTCTTCTGCAAGAACTACCAATGTTCTTAACCACTGAGCCATCTCTCCAACCCCATGTATAATTATTTTAATAAACATGTTGTATTCAATTATATGACTCCACAATTTTTGCTTCCTTCCTTCCCTCCCCCTCCCTTCCTCCCTCCCTCCCGTCTTTCCGTCCTTCCTGGTCTGAGTTTTTGAGACAGGGTCTCCCTGTAGCCCCAGCTAGCCTGGAACTCACTATGTAGACCAGGCTGGCCTTGAACTCACAGAGATCCTCCTGCCTCTGCCTCTTAAGTGCTGGGATTAAAGGCATACACCAACATGTCCAGCCACAATTTATTTCTGTCAATGAATATCTGGTTTAGTTCTAGGGGTTTTTTTTTGGTTTGTTTTTTACTATTCACAGTAAAGCTGTTAGGAATGTTCATGTGCATGTCTTTTGGTATCAGTGTAGGATTGCCTGTGGGAAAGGATTTTGGCAGTTTTAACTTGTGATTTCTTTATTTAGGCAAGGGCAGAGGTGAAGTTTTTAAGGATTAGAACCCTCTCTGCACCTCTTAAAAATTACTGAGAATCTTTTTGGGGGCTTGATTTATGGAAAGGTTGACTTGCTCCCCGTCATATAGCATGTGCTCTGTGTGCTGCTATATGCAGCCATCACTCAGTCCAAGGAGTGCTGTTAATTCTTTGTATTTGTTGGCATGTAAATGTGTCTAGACTATGGTCATACTTAAAATTCTGCTTTGAATTGTGGGATTTTATTAAATAGAGATAGTATAACCTTTTATTACTTTAAGAGATCTTATATTTGTCCTTCACGTACAGAAGATACAGAGAACTATAAAGAAGTTAAAGAAGTGAGGCCAACTTGGTCTCCATGGTGAATCCAGGCCAGCTGTGGCTACAGGGAGACCCTGTCTCAAAAAGACAAAAAAAAAACACCAAACCTTTATTGAAATGTAGTCATAGCAAGATGGCTAGAACTCAGTTGTTAATTGTGAATCCTGTAATCAACTATTTACATAGATAACTGTATTACCACTGGTGATGAGATTTAAAAGCGTGTAAAAATTGTCCTAAGAAACAAGCAAAGAAAAAATATGTGTATTCATAGTGTTAGATATATTCAGTGATTTTTTTACCTTTTTCTTTTTCCCCTCCAGTAGTGGCCACAGAAGAAGTGGTTACTGCAGAATCTGTGGATGGTGCAATTCAGCAAGTAGTTAGCTCAGGAGGTCAGCAAGTCATCACGATAGTTACAGATGGAATTCAGCTTGGAAATTTGCACTCCATTCCAACAAGTGGAATAGGTCAGCCCATCATTGTGACGATGCCAGATGGACAGCAAGGTTAGTACCAGATATTTACATGGTCTGTTTATATTCAGTACTCAGGAAATTGTGCTTACAATGCATTTATTTTTTGCATTGAATTTTGTATTTGTAGCCTTTTACAATGAATATAGTTGCCTGATTTTATGTGCTTAGGCTAATATTAGAACTAGCTTACTTTGAGCACTTAGTAGGTGAAAAGAAATTGACCTCAAAGCATTCTGTTTGGAAATCAAACTTTAAGTGTTGCCACAAACAATGTGCAAATAATTCCAAATCATCATTGGATAATTTCTTAGAACATTTAATGCAATTCAGATATCATATGAACTTAAAAAAAAACACATAAGAAAAACTTTTAAGAATAAGTTGAAGATATGCCCCAGATCCTTGCTCTCAGCAGAGTGGGCAGAGTTTGGAAAGTGAGAGAACCTGGAAGTGGAGCTCTGGAAGCTTGAAGACAGAATGTCGAGACATTGTGTATTTGCTGCCAAGATGGCAGGGGTCTTCTCTGTGAGACCAGAAGCCTCTACTGCATACATGGCTAAGCCACGAGTTCAGTAACTGCTGCAGCGCTCTGCTCAGTGCCCTAGACACTGTGCTCAGTGTGCTCATGTGAGCTATATACTCTTTCCAGTGATATTTATGATCAGCTGTATTCATAGAAATAGCCTAAAAGATGGAATTGTTATTTAAAAAAAGAAGAGAGGAAATCTGTATTTGGGGGCACAAATGAACATTTGAACTAATTTGTATTAGCCTAAGATGTTAAAATAGTGAAGCAGCCAAGATACGGTTGGAAGAGTGATTAGGAAACTTATCCCAAAGGGGACAGTGATTTGTTTTTTGGTTTTTCTTTTTTGGTCTTTTTTGAAACAGGGTCTTCCTGTAGCCCCAGCTGGCCTGGAACTTGCTATGTAGACTAGGCTGGCCTGGAACGCACAGAGATCCACCTGCCTCTGCCTCCCGAGTGCTGGGACTAAAGGCATGTGCCACCACTCTTGGCTGTGATTTGGTTTTGATTGGTTTTGATTCAAGTAAATTTCCGAAAAGAAGAGGAAAATGGTCATCAAATTCCTAGTTGCAGTTTGTAAAGAATGGACTTTAAAAATGAGCCAGAGGATGTGAGGAACATGGGAAATGTAAGCCCTAGGAAGATACCAGTCTGCTGAGAGCAAGGATGACTGAGCCCTCTGTGCTCTCAGTGTGGCAGCACAGCTGTGGAAGCTGCAACCTGGGTCCTTCTACCAACACAAAACTCCAGGGAGAATGTTTCCAGCTTGGAAACTTGTTATGTCTCTCATCAAGATAGCACTAAAGCAGTGTGTGCGTGCAAGAGTGAGTATGAAAATCAGCAGGTTGGTGCGGGTGTCTCACCACACATAGGAAATGAGTGCACCCCATAAGAGTGAGTATGAAAATGAGCAGGTTGGTGCGGGTGTCTCACCACACATCTAAAGTGAGTGCACCCCATAAGAGTGAGTATGAAAATGAGCAGGTTGGTGCGGGTGTCTCACCACACATAGGAAGTGAGTGCACCCCATAAGAGTGAGTATGAAAATGAGCAGGTTGGTGCGGGTGTCTCACCACACATAGGAAGTGAGTGCACCCCATAAGCTCGGTCAAGCAAGTGAGCTGTGTCAGCAGAATCCTCCATACCCTGCTTTTCACTCCTGCTTCCGCTGTAGCCTACAGATACTGGGGATCTTGGCACCACACTCTTCACCCCTCAGAGATGTCCAGAAGATAGCTCCTAAGATTCATCCCCTGACCTAACAATATGTCCGTGTTGGAGAAGAGCCTTCTTCTTAAGCCTAAGAGCATACCTGGGCTGTGGAAGAAATTGGCCACTTGAACCCACTGTCCCTTGACTGTCTGTATCTACTGTAAGAAATGTTTAGCAGAGGACAGAGTGGGAAGGATATGGGAATGCTGCCTCATTAAGCATATGCAACAACACACTCCTCTGTAGGCCACAGGAGGGCAGAGGTGGCATGACCTTCTGTTCCTGAACCACCCCCACCCCCTCTGCTTCTGAAGGAGATTCCAAATTTGCCATTTCTATGACATCTGTCCAGAGAGTGCCCTTCTGCCTTTTTGCCCCAGGGCAGGCTGGCTGAGGGTCTGCTATCACATGCGAATCCTGGAGATATGCCCAGAATGCATGCCAGTGCATGTTTTGACAACCTTTGCAAGGTTTTGGTGACATGCTCACCCAAGCAGCAGTGGGTGGTCTGGTATCCCCAGAGGGCTTGAGTTGTACGCTGTGTTTCGGCATAATAAAGTCATGGAAAAGACTGAAGTCCAAAGTCTGGCGCTACTTTTACTGGCTCCCATACAGTCTAAAGGTAGTATGTCAGTACTATAGCTGTTCTCAGTGAGGGGCAAGGCCATGTGGGCACCAGATGTTTGATATGGTGGGTGAACAGACACCGTTCTGAGGTAGTGAGAAACTAGAGGGCTGTCTGGTTTTAAGTATGGCAAAATTTCCACTTGCTACTTTAGCTTCTCTGGGAAGTTCCTCCACCAAATTAACTGACTTGCCAACAGTAGAAAATATATTTTCTGGTAATAGGAAGAATACTTTAACTGGAGGTGGGCATGGTGGTGCACGCCTTTTAATCTCCACATTCAGGAGGCAGAATCAGGAGGATCTCTGTGGGATCAAGGCCAACCTGGTTTACATAGTGAGTTCTAGGCCAGCTGGGGCTACAGGGAGACCCTGTCTCAAAAAGACAAAAAACAAAAAAAACCCAAAGAACAAAACCCAAACTAGAAGATAGGTTCTAGCAAAAGCTAGTGTAAACCAGAAAGAATAGATGGCTTCAGAAAATAAGGACCCAACAGAATGGGAGAGGATCCCCAAGGTTGATGGTAAAGAGAGACCTCAAGACATCAGCTATGCCACAGACCTGGAAAGCAAATCCAGACTGGAGTCAGAGGACAGGGGTTCCAAGAAGGATGTCTCCAGCATAGGCCAGAAAGCTTTATTGTGAAATTTTTGAGTTGTTTTTTTTCTTTTTAGACATCACAAAGAGTTACAAGATAGATAAAACAATAGGTGCATTTTAGTGACACTAAAAGACCGAGAAAACCTAAAAATTCCACATTTTGCGTGCTGTCAAGAAACATCTTAAGACCATTATAATCAGAGCAGGAGGGCTCTGGTGGAACCCATAATGTAGCATCAAGGAAAGAAAAGGGAGATTAAGGGGCTGGAGAAATGACTTATTGGTTATGCTCTTGTAGAGAACCTGGGTTCAGTTCTAGGATCCACACTGTGGCTCACAACCATCTATAACTTTAGCTCCAGGTAACCCTACATACTCTCTCCCTGGCTTCCACAGGTACCAGGCATGCACTGGTGCACATATGTACATTCAAGCATAACACTCATACACATAAAATATATTAAAACTAATCTTGGGACTGGAGAGATGGCTCAGTGGTTAGGAGCACTGGCTGCTCTTACAGAGGGTTTGGGTTTGGTTCCCAGCACTCACATGGGAGCTAACAACTGTCCATAACTACAGTTCCAGGGGATCTATCTGATGCCCTCTTCTGACCTCCTCAGGCATTGCACACATGTGGTACACTTATATACATGCAGGCATTACAATCATACACATAAAATAAAAATAATATTTTAAAAGTAATAGAGGAAAAAAAGGGATTGTATCAGGAACTGGGGGTATGGCTCATTTGTTAAGGTGCCTGCTGTGCAAGTGTGAGGATCTGAATTCAGAACAGCAGCACTTGAGTAAAAAGGCAGGTCTGGTGGCATGCATCTATGACCTTAGCACTGGTATAGGAGTTGGGGCAGGGGTGGGGTGGGGGTGCAGAGACAGGTGATCCCTGAAGCTTGTTGGCCAGCAAAGCCTAGCTGTCTCAAAAAAAGGTGGCACTGTCAAGATGACTCAGCAGTTGAAAGCACTGACTGTGCAAGTCTGGCAGCCTGAGTTTGGAGCCCACTTAAAGGGGAAAGAGAGAACGGACTGTCTGCCACATTCACACCCCACATCTCTCTCTCTACAGCCCGGCAGGTGCTTGGGATTTCTTCCGGGTGCTCATGTTCTAGATGAGTAGCATCCACAGTTGTGGGACTTGCTTTAAGTCTAGACTCTGAGGTTGAAGTAATGTGTATATTTTTTTCATTTTAGTATTGACAGTACCAGCAACAGACATTGCTGAAGAAACTGTTATCAGTGAAGAGCCACCAGCTAAGAGACAGTGTATCGAAATAATTGAAAACCGGGTGGAATCTGCAGAAATAGAAGTAAGGAGTCTTTTACCCGGTGTGTTTTGCCGCAGCCATCCAAAATAAATACAGTGTCTTTTTCTTTTTTGTTATTATTTGTCATTTTATATTTATTACTTGGCAGTGTTTTGATACAGAATGAAAGTGAATAGTATCATTTTGTCTATTCTTTTAGCCTTATACATATGGCAAGCCCTCAATAAATATCTATTGAATGAATGAATGAATGAGTGAAGAATTGGTTTGTAATGAAGTTGTCATCCCAGTAACACTGGAATGCCTTTGGTTCTTGGACTCCACCCTTTATTTTTTGTTAAACTCACACATTCCATCTTCACAAGTCACTGCTTTGTACTTACTGAAAACTCTTTTCTTTTAAAGAGATGTACAAATGCCTAATTGGGCTGGAGGTGTTCTTACAGAAAGTTAATATTTGTTGAACAGGTTATGTATGTAAATGTGTGATAGATAGCTGCTTATTTTACAATTAAGTTCTTTAAGGAAATTAAATTAATGCAGACTGTTGGTAGGACCCAACCTCTTTCTTCCACTCTCCCAAACGAGTTTGCAAGTATAAATCAGTATTACTATAATCATGATTACTTAGCAGTTTTTCCTTACATGACTATAAACAAAATTATATTTGCTGAATTTAGAATGTATCAAACAGAATGATTCTTGAATAACTTTGAAAAAACAAATGCAGTGTACACAGCATTGAATTGTAAACTATATAGGCTGGGCTTGAATTCCACTTCTGACCATCAACTTTGAGTCTCGGTTTTATTTCTCCCAAATTGGACTTTGGCTTCATTTTAGAATGAATGAATTGAAAACGTCAGCACACCCATCCTTACCTTCACTGTATCTGATATGTATATAAATTTGATGATTACTTAGCAGTTCATTTGAAAGGCTCTGGTTATCATGGAAAGGATTTTTTTTAATGGCAACATAATTCTTAATAAAGATACTTAGAATATACTCTCCTCATCCCGTACTCATTAAGATAGTAAATGGGTACCTCTATGGGCCAAAATCACAGACAATATATTTTTGAGCTAAAAAGAATCCAGTTAGCTGGGCATGATGACACATGCCTGTAGTCCCAACAGTTGGGAAGCTGACACAGGAGGAGGGAATATTTCAGGCCAGCCTCAGGTGCATAGGTTGACCCTGCCTCATAAACACAAAACAGTCACAAAGAATCTGTGGGTAATAGTTTAACCAGAATGTCTGGTAAGATTTTAACTTTTCGTGTGATTTATTTCTCAAAATTTAAAATGATGTATATATAGGGCATTAATGTTCTGATTCACACACTAACAAGTTATTTCACTAAACAATATCAATATACTTATTTAATATTCTTTAAAATATTTTTATTTCATGTGTATGAGTGTAATGCCTGCATATGTATAAGTGCATCTGTGTCATGTGATGCCCACAGAGGTCAGAAGAAGGCATTGGAGCCCCTGAAACTGGAGTTAAGGACAGTTGCTAGCCGCCATGTGGGTGCTTGGAACTGAACCTGAGTGTTGTGTAAGAACAGCCAGTGCACTTAACTGCTGAGCCATCTCTCCAGCCCCCTTAATAGCCTTTTGTATGTATGTGGTATATGCATAAAGTGCACTTAACTGCTGAGCCATCTCTCCAGCCCCCTTAATAGCCTTTTGTGTGTATGTGGTATATGCATAAGTACGTACGTACGTACGTGTGTGTGTGTGTGTGTGTGTGTGTGTGTGTGTGTGTATGACATCTTCCTAGATTGTTCTCCACCGTGTTTTTTGAGACTGGGTTTATTACTGAACCTAGAGCTCACCAGTTTGGTTAAACTGGCTGACCAGCTATCCCTAGGGATCCTCCTGTCTCTATCTCCCCTGTACTTGGGATTATAAGTGGTCACAATACCCAGCTTTTTACATGCATTCTGGGGTTCCAAACTTAGGTTCTCAGGCTTGCATGGCAAGCACTTCACTGGCTGAGCATATCCCCAGCCCCTCATATTCTCATTACTGGAATTTACAGTAAGTAAGCTGTATTAAGTAGAAGCAAGAAGGAGGAACTTCCAGAGAGTTGGGGTTTAGCTTTTGGTATAAAGAACGGTGGGTTTTTCTTGGTTGTTTTTGTTTTTAATAGAACTTTCTGGTAGTGCAAATCTCATTTTCCATCAATGAAAATGCTCAAGCCAAGGCTCCATGACCTCTTAGGGCTAAAGCCTAAAGGGACTTTGACATATACCAGGAATAGAGATGGTAGAGGTGGGTTTAAATTGCAGGATGAAGAGATGATGTCCAGTGTTTAGGTCAACCAGATAACTCTTTTCCTATAACACATGAAATTCTTCTTTTAAATGTATATTCCTTATTTTTAAACTTATTTTTATGTGTATGAGTGTTTTTCCTGCATGTATGTAAGTGTACCACATGCATGTGATGCCAGCAGAAGCTAGAAGAGGGCATCGGATCCTCTGGAGTTACTGATATTTGTTCACTGCCATGTGGGTGCTGGGAACCAAATCCCTGTCCTCTGCAAGAGCAGCCAGTGCTCTTAACTACTGAGCCATCTCTAGCCCTGTGAATACATGTTCTCAGATGACTGGTAGCGTTACCTTAGGTCCAGAGTTTTATGCTGCTTCCTTAGGTGACATCTTGGCCAAACTGTAACATCAAGGTACTGTAAAGCAGTAATTTTCAAATATTTGGTAATGTCTGGAAGCATTTTTGGTTGTCATAGCTGTGGGTAGAGGCTGGGTTGACACCCTCCAATACCCAGGGCTGCATTAAGAATTTATTTGATTCAAAAATACCAATAATGCTTAGCTTTAGATAAAACTGTAAAGAAATATAAAAGCTATATGCAATGTTACATGGGCCTTCTCTGTGTCCATGTCCACAGTTATTGGTAACAAGATGTCAGAAATTGTTTACAGAGTTTTCCAACCAGCATTGGAAAAGTTTACCCAGTAATCTCTGGAAGTTTATCAAAAATTAATTGTACATTTTTGTGGATTTTACCTCTACATTGTAACAATGAGGGAAATGAAATGGGTTTATTTTTTGGAGGAGCTATGAATTCATAAAACACGAAGTTGTACTAGTGCACATAGATTTATTTTCATCTAAGCTGAGCATGGTGGCGCACACCTTTAATCCCAGGCAGAGGCAGGCAAATCTTTCTGAGTTTGAGGCCAACTTGGTCTCCATAGCAAATCCAGGCCAGCTGGGGCTACAGGGAGACCCCGTCTCAAAAAGGCGAAAAAATAAAATTATTTTCATCTCTCATTGGGACTGCATTGAAAATGTTTCGAAGGGGGAGTGTGCTGTTTGCAGAGTTTTCCTGTAAATAAGTGTTACCGACCTGTTTCCATGGAGATAAATCTGTAGTTGTGGGAAGAGGAGGTGTGAGTGCTGTGGGAGGGATCGCTTTCTCTGTTTCTTGGACAGTTACATGAATTCAGGAAGGACTTTCTAGTCATGAACGTTAGAGATGAATGTGCTTATTACTCAATCTTTGGTGTGTGATTTTCTTTTTTGGGTAGATTTGGAGGGGCGGTAGTCGGTGCTAGGGATCAAGCATCATGCAGGCTAGGCAAGTACTCTACCACTGAGCTACACCTCACTTCCGCGCTATTTAATTTTTTAAAGAAAATATTTTATTATTTTTATTTTATGTGTCTGAGTGTATTGCCTGCATGTGAGTGCACCCTTGTCCTGCAGTGCCGCGGAGGTCAGAAGAGGGCTTCGGATTCCCCTGGAACTGGAGTTAAGGACGGTTCATAGCTGCCATGTGGGTGCTGGGAATCGAACCCGGGTCCTTTGCAAGAGCAGTGAGTGCTCTTAACTGCTGAGCCGTCTCTCCAGCCCCCCTATTTTTAATGAAATATTTGTTTCCGGGGTGGATTGTGTTACTTTAAACAGTGTAATTTGATGTACTTTTTCCAACTTATCTTTGTTTTGGTTTCTTTCCCTTCTTTCCTCCCTCCGTTTCCCTCCCTTCTTTGCCTTCCTTCCTTCGTTCCTTTATTTGGTTCTTTCCTTTAAGACAAGGAACCATGTCTGGTCTCAGACTTGCAGCATTCCTGCCTGGCTGGTCTCAGACTTGCAGCATTCCTCCTGCCTCAGCCTCTTGAGTGCTGGAATGACAAGCAAATACCACCATACTGGATTGTTTTCCTGCTGCCAGAATTTAAGATTCTGTGTACTCTTATGTTTCATATCTCTTCTCGGCGAGTTTGTTTTTCCCCCTCTAGGGCTGGAGAGCATAAAGTTTTTTGTGAAGACGGCCAGATAATAATATTATGGCTTTATGAGTCATACAGTCACTATTGCAACTATCTAGTTCTATCATTACAGAGATAGCAGCCATAGACAATGAAAAAATGAGTGAATGTGACAGCGTGTCAAGAACTTTATTTATGCCGGGCGTGGTGGCACACGCCTTTAATCCCAGCACTTGGGAGGCAGAGGCAGGCAGAGCTTTGTGAGTTTGAGGCCAGCCTGGTCTACATAGTGAGTTCCAGGACAGCTGGGGCTACAGGGAGACCCCGTCTCAAAAAAGACCAAAAAAAAAAAAAAAAAAAAAAAAGAACTTTATTTATAAAACGTATCTATCACATTTGGCCAGTTGATTTTTAAGACACAGCAAACACTCAGATACCTGGTCTAGTTTTCTCTTAAAAATACATATCTAGGGGCTGGAGAGATGGCTCAGCGGTTAAGAACACTGTTCTTGCAGAATACCGGGGTTCGAATCCCAGCACCCATATGGAAGCTAACAACTGTCCGTAACTCCAGTTCCAGGGGATCTGACAGCCTCTTCTGCCCTCCGTGGGCATTCCACAACATGGGTGCACTTACCTACATGCAGGCATAATACTCATACACACAAAATAAAAACAATAAATAAAATATTTTTAAAAATTGCGTATGTAAGCTGGGTGTGGTGGTGCATGCCTTAATCCTAGCACTTGGGAGGCAGAAGTAGGCAAATATCTGTGTGATCCAAGCCAACCTGGTCTACATAGTGAGTTCCAGGCCAGATGGAACTACAGGGAGACCCTGTCTCAGAAAGATCAATATGGCTTGGAACTGGAGAGATGACTCAGTAGTGGTTTGCCACTCTTCCAAAGGACCTGAACTTGGCTCCCAACACCCACGTTGGACAGATTATAACCTACTATAACACCAACTCTGGGGGATCTGACACCATCTTCTGGTCTCCCTGGGCACCTGTGTGCATATGCACCTACCCATACAAACACACACATGCACATAAATAAAAATAATTTAAAAATAAATCTTTAGTGGTACACGCCTTTAGTCCCAGCACTCGGGAGGCAGAGGCAGGCAGATCTCTGAGTTCAAGGCCAGCCTGGTCTACATAATGAGTTCCAGGACAGCTGGGGCTATAGGGAGACCCTGCCTCAAAAAGACAAAATAAATAAATAAATCTTTAAAAAATATGTCTAGGGACTGAAGAGATGGTTCAATAGTTAAGAACATGTACTGTGTCATTTGTGGTGGTGCACATCTTTAATTCTAGCACTTGGGAGGCAGAGGTAGGTGGATCTCAGTGAGTTTGAATTCAGCCTGGCCTACATAGCGAGTTCTAGTTCCAGGCCAGTCACAACTACATAGTGAGCCTATATGTTCTGTTATTTTTGAGAACAGAAGCATGGCCTGTTCCTGCAGAGGACCTGAGTTCAGTTCCCAGTGCGCTTGTCAGATGGCTTACAGCAGCCTATAACTCCAACTCCAGGTGATCCTGCAACCTCTTCTGACCTCAGATGGCACCTGCATTCATGTGCACACCTCATCCCTCAACCCAACACAAATGCATCCTCATAATTAAAAAAAAAAACAAAAAACAAAACTATCCTGTATTGGGGCTGGCAAGATGGCTCAGTGAGTAACAATGCTTGCCCTGCAAGCCTGGTCACCTGAATTTGATCCCTGGAGCCATGTAAAGGTGGAAGGGGTGTAATCAGTTCCATAAAATTGCCACCAGACCTCCGATGCACACTGTGGCACACACAATAGTAATATGCACACACATATTGTGCACACACAGTAGTAATATGTCCCCACACACTGCGCACACAATAATAATAGCATGCTCACATACATTGTGCATACACAAATAATAATAGAAATTTAAATATATCTTATAGTTAGGAATATGAGTCTAGACTCATTTAGGTTTAAATTTTATTTAAAAAAATTTTTGAGTGTGTAATCTTGGTCAGGTTATTTGACCCTTCAAGGTATAGCTTCTCATCAATGAAAATGGAAAAACAATAGCACCAGCAATAGAAGATCGTTGTAAAGATTAAACAAGATTTTAAAAATATATTGTTACTTTTATGGGTATGAGTGGTCTGCCTGCATGTATGTAAGTGCACCTGAATTGTGCAATGCCCGCAGAGGCCAGAAGAAGGCATTGGATCCCCTGGAACTGGAGTTATGGATAGTTGTTAGCTGCAGTGTGGGTGCTGGGAATCAAACCTGGGTCCTCTGCAAGAGCGGTCAGCGCTCTTAACTGCTGTGCCATCTCTCCAGCCCCTTAAGTGAGATTTTAAAAAGTAGAAATAAAATAAAGCCCCAACCAGGCATGGTGGTACACCCCTTAATCTTAGCACCTGGCAGGCAGAGGTAGGAAGATCCCTGTTAGATCGAGACCAGCCTTATCCACATAGTGAGTTCAGGCCAGCTGGGGCTACATTACTTGCTATCAAGATCATCCTAAAATTTATGTTGAGGTAGAGAATAAAACAGTATAATGATCTTGGTTTATAATAGCTAGAAAAAAGATACAAATTTGGATATTAGAAAATTATATATTAAATGGTTAAATTTTCACATATCATTGCTTCTAACTAAGGCAGAATTAGAGAATTATCTTTGAAAATAAAACAAGGTGAAATTTCTCCTAATATGATGATTTGGGGTTGTGGTATATATAGGTTCCTTCCTTACTGCCACCAGTGTGATTATCATAGGATTTAGGGCTTTTGTTTGTTTGTTTGTTGTTGTTGAGGTCTCACTATCTAGCTCTGGCTAGCCTGGAACTTACTGTGTAGATCAGGCTGGCCTTGAACTCACAGAGATCTGCTTGCCTCTGCCCCCCAAGTGCTGGGAGTAAAGGCGAGCGCCACCATGCCTGGCCTAGGATTTAGTTTTATGTGTATGAATGTTTTGCTTGTCCAAGTGCTTGCAGAGGCCAGAAGAGGGTGGTAGATCCCCTGGAACTGGAGTTAATGACTGTTGTGAGCTACTTTATGGGTGCTAGAAACCAAACCTGGGTCCTCTGCAAGAGCAACTAGTGCTGTTAACCACTGAGCCATCTCTTCAGCCCCTCTTAGATTCTTTAGGGTTACATTTCTCACAGAAAAATCCTTCACCGTCCACCCCCTGCC
Source organism: Nannospalax galili (assembly GCF_000622305.1). NCBI lineage: Eukaryota > Metazoa > Chordata > Mammalia > Rodentia > Spalacidae > Nannospalax > Nannospalax galili. Next base: position 2,158,933 of record NW_008337053.1, on the reverse strand, counting down.
AGTGCTGGTAATGAACTCAGGGCTTCATGGATGCTAAGCATGTACTCTGCTACAAAGCTATAACTTCAGTCCCTAGAAAAGTATTTAGTACCTATTAATAGACTAAATGATGTTTACTTAAAAATATCAAAATTGGGCTAGCAAGATGGCTCAGTGGGTAGAGGTGCTTGTGGTGCAAGCCTGACAACCTGAGTTTGATTTCCCCAAACCCATGTAAGTGGAAGGAAAGAACTCACTCCATAAAGTCCTCTTACCTCCACAAGCATGCTGTGGCATGTGTGTGTATACACATACACTCACACATAATAAATAAATGTTAAAAACAAAAATACCAAAATCATTTTTAGTATGGTAGTATGGTTTTACTACAAATTATTAAAGCCATGGGATTAACGTTTCTATTTAAATAAAAATCTCAACTGTTGGCCTGTTGATGTTTGAAACAACCAATTTGCTACTTACATTAAGAAATTGTCTTGCATGTAATATATATATATTAAGTAAATATATGAAGAGCAGAAACAAAAATCTTTTAGTAAAATACAAAGTAATATTTTCCACTTTTCAGAGATTTTTATTTGCTTTGAAAAGTGAGATTGCAAAAAGATTCTCTTCCCATATACCTGTGTTCATGAGAAGTAAGTAAAAAATGAAAACACTAAAACTCATTTTGTAATATTAGTCATGTTTTTGATGTATTCAATGAATACCACTAATGATCTTTGTCTTTCATATCTTACAGATTTAGACAAAAAAAAAAAGTAGCTATGTCTTTTATTTGGCCTAGGGAGTTACTATTTTGTTTATATTAAAATGTGTTTTGCTTCTCAGGGCTGGTGTTACTGCTCAGTGGTTGAGTACGTGCCTACCATGTGTGAGGCCCTGGGTTTGATCCCCAGCAGGAATGGTGTGTGTGTGTGTGGGTGCGAGAGAGAGAGAGAGAGAGAGAGAGATCCCCAGCAGGAATGGTGTGTGTGTGTGTGTGTGAGAGAGCGAGAGAGAGAGAGAGAGAGAGAGAGATCCCCAGCAGGAATGGTGTGTGTGTGTGTGTGTGAGAGAGCGAGAGAGAGAGAGAGAGAGAGAGAGGGAGAGAGAGGGAGGGAGGGAGAGAGAGAGAGAGATCCCCAGCTGGAATGGTGTGTGTGTGTGTAATGACTAGTACACACATAGAGACACACACAGAGACACACACGCACACACACACACACGGACTTGAAATAAAAATTTGAGATGAGGAGGATAGAAGTAAACCATCTTCATGCTTAGACTTATCTCATTTTGCTTCCATCTACCTCAATAATAATAAACCTCTTGCTAATGCTAGAAGATACTTGACAGCCTGTTATAATATTCCCTATGCAGTTGGGGAAAATTTTATGTACATTCAAAATATGGACTCCCAAAATACCCTATTTCTTAACAGATAGAAACATAAGACACTTAAATGTGGCTAAACCTACTGTCAGAAGGAGGCCTTGCTCCTGGGGAAACAGCAGAAAGCCCCGCGTTCCACTCTCTCATTGGCAAGCTCAAAGTCTTGCATAGTTGACAGGCATTTCTAGTGTTAATGGCTTACCTGAATGCTTAGACATTCTTCCTGACTTTCATCTTTTCCAGAGTCTGGGAAGGGTATAAGAAAAGGGTAGCAAGGATGTAAGGTTGGGAATTAGGGTAGTGTGGTGTCTGGCCATTGATTAATCCAGAGACAAGAGATTCATTTATTGTACAACCTTTTGTTGTACATTTTGCTTAATTAGAAATTTGTGGACTGCTTGTATAATCTTTCACTTCCATATCTGGTGGACCCATAGGAAAAAAAGCTGAAAAAAAAACAAACAAAAGACGTTGACTCTAGAGCCAGGCATGGTGGCGCTCGCCTTTAATCCCAGCACTTCGGAGGCAGAGGCAGGGAGATCTCTCTGAGTTCAAGGCCAGCCCGGTCTATATAGTGAGTTCTAGGACAGCTGGGGCTACAATGAGACCCTGTCTCAAAAAGACAAAAAAAAAAAAAAAAAAAAATGCTGGTTCTAACTTCATTCCTGGTGTAGGACAGCAGGTGGGATCATAGGAAATCAGGAGGATTATGTGTGTGTGCTTCCTTGTCTGGGTGTTTAGTATGAGCAGGTGTCAGGCGATGGTGGGTATATAGGAAGTGACCCTCAGCCTGTCCTTTCCTAGGAGCTGCCTGCCTTCTACTCCCTCTGGGCATGTGTCTTGTCCAGTGTGAACCTAGCCTAGTAATTTATAGTTCTACTGTGGCCCCCACCAGAGTAGAAGGCCTTTGTAATGAGATTACTTCATTCCTAAGACTGGAAACTTCCTGAGGTGGAGCCTGGGTGGATTAGCTGTTATCTATGTACTTACTAGAGGTGTAGGAAAGGGTTCTTGGACATGTTTGCCTTTGTTTTCCTTTATAACTGAATAGGGACAGAATGAAGAGAAGGAACAGAGATACCATTTTCACTGGACTCTGTATATTAACTCAAGAATTGAGCAGTTAAAACATATATTTTATTCCTAACAATAGAGGTCTCTACTGCAGTTCATTAAAGAGATAGCATTTTACTAGTTTGCCTGCCCAATGGTATGATTTAGCAAACCTAGACTAGCACCCTTCATGTTGAAATTAAAGTATATTGCTTGGTATTATAGGGGAGAATGGGTAGTTTTAAAATTAGTGGTATTTGAATCCCATAAACCCAAATCCTAACTGTATGTTTGGAAAAGCTACATCATCTTTCAGCATTATTTTTCTCTTTCATAGCATGGACCATGTGAGGAGCGTGTTGCTGGGGTTCCCTTTGTGTGCTCAGTAACGTAGTTTGTAATCGTTCCCTTATAATGAACACATCATGAATAGATAGTAAGGAGTAGGTTGTACATTTTCCTTTTACCTCGTCTATAAGTTGTTTTAGTACGTATAAAGATATAGGTAATCAATTTGTGCTTATTTTTATTCATAGTTTTAGTTAGGAGATAATTTTTTTTGCAATTAGAGTGTAATCTACATCTCATTATGGAGTGCAAAATACTTTTGAATTGACTAAAAAGACAAAAAGTGAAAGAAATACCAATAGCTGGCTGCTCTGATCACTGCAGATTGTTTTTCTTTGAAGGACACGTGATTGTGTTAACGTATTTTGGAAAATTGAAAGAAAACACTTTTTTTTAATAGGAGAGGGAAGCTCTTCAGAAACAGCTGGATGAAGCAAACCGAGAAGCACAAAAATACCGGCAGCAACTTCTTAAGAAGGAGCAGGAAGCGGAGGCCTACAGACAGAGGCTGGAAGCAATGACTCGCCTTCAGACTAGTAAAGAAGCCGTTTAACGTCACAGGAAAATGAGTTTGGTTTTACTTTTTATCAAGAAAAAATGCAGTCTTGAACTCTACACTGTAGGGTACAGTCATGGGACAGAAGAGACGACAGGTTGATAACAGGACTTAAGCCATGAGCTCTGAATTCTTATAATATAAAACTTTAGAAGTTGTGAAATGTATTTAAAACTGAATTCTGTAAATAGTTTTTGAAGTTTTTTTTTTTTTTACAGTTGCAAATGAGTTGATAAAGATTGTTGAGATCCAAAAAACACAGTAAGCCACTGTTATGGTGAATTCGTTTTGATTTCAGTACTGACTTAATTTCTCAGAAACAACAGTTTTAAGGGTGATCTTTGTTGATTAGACCAAATGTTGTGTTATAATTATGGTGGACTGATGCTGGAAATACTCTGTGTGAAGAGAAGGTTTTTCCTAGGAACTCTTTGTACAGCTTTTAAGTTGTCTCAGGTTCTCTGAAAACATTTTTTTAGGAAGCAAAAATTTTATATCTGTTCAATTTCAGCTATAGCCAAGTAGATTTACATGTATATGAAGCAAATATTTTTAAAAATTTTGTTTGTACATATTCTGCATGTTTTATAATTTTAAAACACATCACTTGCTTAGGTATGTTCCCACAAAGATGATGAAAGTTATCAGAAAAAAAGGGAAAAGAAGGCAACGTGTCATTCTGTAGGTCCTTGAAGCTAAGTGAGCGCGAAGCTGGTTTTATTGGGATGACAATGTTCTTGGAAGGAGCAGCTTACAAGATAACTTGAATTTGCAAACTCTGCAAAATCTATGCTTTTTTGAAAATTTCATTGTGGGGACGTGAAACTGTATTCTGTGCCTTCCATCATGATTTCCACATGAAAGCACTTTAAGGCACTGGATTTTAAGATAATGTTTTTGGCAAACTCAATGCATTGGGTTTCTGAATATTTCATGGACTTATTCCCCTCCCTAAGAAATTATTCTTATGGAAAATTGCTTTTGTATGTAGAACAAGAACTTTTTGTACTGCAGTGATGTTATAGCTATGTTTAATGTAACTTTCACTTTCCCTCTGGAAGCTCCAGGTCTGTGCTGTGACTAGCTCTCTTGATGTTGAATTCCATGTGTATGGACATTAAACTCTGACAGACTGTTCCATTCTTTTTTGTAAAACATAAAACTTCAAACCCGTCTCTTTTTTTTGTTTTATTACGTTATGAAAATGTTTAACCCTAAAACCCCTCTAGATTATCTGTATAAAGAACCAGTTACCCTTAAAACTGTATTCTGGCCTACTTTTCTATTTTACAATTAAATAACTTTTCCACATATGTTCAGTGTAAACTTATGTTTTGACTGCACATTCTTCACACCTTAAAGCTAGGAGGCTGGGGATGTATATATAGCTCAGTGGTGGAACATGTCCTTAGTGCTTTTGAGACTGGTTTGTATCCCATCCCACATGTATTTAAACCACATTCTACCATATGAAAAAAAATAATTAGATTCTTCATGCTGTGCCTTAAAAACCAAGGGTAGCTTCTTGGGAATTTGTTGATTCTCTCACTGGGATTATCTATGTAGTAGTAGTTAATGTAATAAAAAAATTATGAAGTATCAGCCTGATTTTAATTGCTCTTCAGAAGACCATAAGAAGATTCTAGATCAAATTTAAGAACACTATAAGGAGTTCTTTTCAACTTTACAGTACACTTGCCATATATTAAGTTTGTTTATTTTGAGATACAGGCTCACTGTTGACAGGCTGGTCTCCATCTTGAGTTCTGGTGACCTTCCCTCCTCAGTCTCCCTGTTCTGGGACTATAGGTGTGTGTAACCACACCCGGCGTTGACAGAGACACAGAGGGAGAAGAGAGATCTCGCTATGTTGACCTAGATGGTCTTGAACTTACAGACACAAGTGATCATCCTCCGAGTAGCTGGGACTGCAGGTGTACCCCTGTACCTGTCTTTGACATAAATGATCTAAAACCAGATTTTAGGGCTAGCGCTGTAGCTCAGTGGTAGAATACCTGCCTAATATACATGAATCTCTGGGCTCAGTCTGCAGTTGATAAAAACAAAAATGCATAATGCTAAATTTTTAAAATTCCAAGCCCCAACATCAGGATCATGAAACTACTTTTTCTGTAGTTCTAAAAAGTCCTTGGAGAACATCTGATTTGGGTTAGTGTATTCATTCATGCTGAGCAGGATGCTGGTGTGTATTTGATGCCTTGACATTGCAGCATCGGAACAAAGAAGGACCACTGTTTGCTCCAGGGAGCAGTCACTAGTCTCAGACCAGACTAGCTCTGAAAAGCCTGAAGAGAGGGATGAAAAAAGCCTCTGCTAGCTGATTGGTGCCTGCTGACAGCTTCTAACCCTAAAGAGACTTTACCCGGAGCAAGACAATTGTGATTTCTAATAACAAGTGCAGGCACTGATGGGAGAAAAGAGTTATGTTGTAACAAGTGTTCAGGTATCTTTGGAGAGGTTCACTTTTTCAGAGTTGCTGTACTGGGCGTAATCTGTTGTCTCCATCCGATTCACAGTTCTGAGAAAATTACTTAAGCAAGAATTTGTAATTAAAGCAAGATGGGGGTGCCTCCCCCCTTCTTTGAACAGTTTTCAGGTAGGTTGGAAAAGTTTTGCCTTTTGTGTTCTCAGTGGTGTTCTCTGTTGAGAATTAAAAGCACTGTCAAAATATGCAACAAAAGTTTTCGCACTACCAGTTTGTTTCCACTACTTAGTGATGGGTTTACAGTTAGCAGCTTCTTGGTTGCCATGCAGATGGCCCTTTACACTTATAGAGGCACAAGTACCTGTATAGAGCCGCCTTTCTATACAGGATTCTGTGAGAGGATGAAACCATTTACTGTATGGTCTAATGAATTTTCTTGTTTTGGTTTTTGCTATGTACCCAGAATGTCTTCTGTGTGTTGTCTAGATACTGAGCTCATGTGGTGTTTGTTTTTTTTTTCCTTCTCTTTTCGAATCGGTCTCATTTACCTAGCCTGGCCTCTAACTTACTGTGTAGCTGAGGATGGTGTGGCATTGATGCTTCTGCTTCTACTTCCTGAGCAGTGGGTGCATACCACCATACCCACACGTGTTCTTTGTTTTCGAGACAGGCAAGCCTCAAACAGCGATCCTCCTGCCTTAGCCTCCTAAGTGCACCACTGTTGCTTGGCTTCATAGCATGTTGATTACCCTAGTATTGTCTACGTATAGTGGCTGGACCTACAGGATTCATCTGTGTGACTTTCAGAAAGCCTCATTTGAAGGATAGTATCTGCAAGGTCTGCATCTCTCAGCTGATTTCCAGTCATTTGTATGTTCCCAAAAGGCTTATGATGTTTTTGTTGGCTTTTAGGAGTTACTTTTTTACAATAGTCTTTCATGGTGTGAATGGCAGAATAATTTATGCTTTTTTACTCTGCCACTGGATTACTCTCTCTCTCTCTCTCTCTCTCTCTCTCTCTCTCTCTCTCTCTGTATGCAAGTGCATTTTTTCACTGCCTTGAAACTTACAAGGGTGAACCAGACTGGCTGACTAGTGAGCCTGTGTGTGTGTGTGTGTGTGTGTGTGTGTGTGTGTGTGTGTAGAGGTCAGACTGGCTGACCAGTGAGCCTGTGTGTGTGTGTAGAGTTCAGGGAACAATTTGCCAGATTTGGTTCTTTCCTTCCACCATGTAGGGCTCAGGGATCAAATGCAGGTTATCACGCCTGACAATGAGCGCTTGACCCAGTGAGCCATCCTGGGAATTTTTTTCTGATAAGACCTTTTTTTTTTATTACTCAAAAGAGAGCTTGAGTTGCTTTGTGCTTATGAATACCTGGGAGACCTTGAAACTTGACTCAAATACAACAGGAAGGAAAATATTTTCAAACGAAGTCACAAAACAGTACTTGGAACCTTCATTCCCATATGGATGGGTTCCCAGCACATTAGTGCTTGGCATTATGTAGCAAACAACAAAAAAATTCGATTTATCTGGCTCCTGCTGAATAAACAACTCTCCCATCTTGTCAAATCAATTTAGGAGTGGAGTAGCTAATAGACATATTATTTCATTAATATTTACTGTGCTTGGATTTCATTATAGATAGCTTGTCGACTGTAGTTTTAAGCCACACTTGCTATTTGCTTTTTCCACATCAGACGAGAACACCTGATACAACACACAGATTTAGTTTGACGTAAGCTCTCCAAATTCATTCTCAATTACTCTGTTTAAACTCATGGAAAATGGCATTATCACTGGAAATATACTCCTAGTTCTGAATTAAAATCTGAATATCAATATTTTTGTGACTTCTTAAAACTAATTTTCCATAGGTACGGATAATAACCCATGGTCTTGTGCCTTTTGATTATTTGATGCCCTGAATTTCTTTAAAAATAATTCACTTAAATGATAATAAAATATCAAATGTAGTCTGGATATTGTGGCATTTCTAAGTTACGTTACAGTTGGACCTGAATAAAGAATCAGCCAGACTCATAGTGTTAGTTTTAAGAGTGGGCCTGAACTCTGAGAGTCTGTTCCTTCAGGTCTCTCATGCTCCTGATGAGCCAGGCCTCACCCACACTTTTATTCAAGTAGTCTCTCCAGCTTGAAGTAGGGAACTACAAGGTTGACCCCACCCATATCAGAGAATCTTACCTTTTAATCCCCAGACCCGAAATATCTCATACACACAATGCCAAGCATACTTCTCAATTCGCATTGCTTCCAATGAGAGTACAAGTATGGATATGCTTACAGTGCTTTGCAATGCTAATTCAAGCATACCCGCAGTCATTCACTGTGGTGGGTGGAGGGCAAAGTGGGGTTTTGAGGGATTAAAATCACATGCCCAGGTCATAAGAGCACATACCTCAGTGAGGTTTTTTGCATTATAAACAGTAGCTTTTTGGTGCAAGGTTAAGGAAGAGTTCTTAGTCCAGATTCTGTCCATATCATAAGTGCCTCCCCTCCCTCCCTCCCTCCCTCCCATGTGTATGAGTGTATTGCCTGCATGTGTATAAGTGCGCCTGTGTCATGCAGTGCCCGCAGAGATCAGAAGAGGGCGTTGGGTCCCCTGGAACTGGAGTTACAGAAGGTTGTTGGCCACCATGTGGGTGCTGGGAATGGAACCTGAGTCCTCTGCAAGAGCAGCCAGTGCTCTTAACCACTGAGCCATCTCTCCAGCCTCTTATGTGATACAATTCCTGGGGAATTTTAAAGATAATTATTACAATCCCCCATCAAATTTTTGCTTTCTTGAAAAATTTTGACCTGGGTTGTGTGGCTTTTTGTGGGAGACATGAACAAACATCTTTTCACCCCAAATAGGAGTTTGACCAACAAAGCCAGCTCATCAAAAGCTCACCTCAGTATGGGTGGCAATCAGGAAGGCTACTCTACCTGAGGGTCTCCTCTCCCCCGACCCCCTGAAATTGTTTATAGTTTCAGAAAGGACCTTGAGAATCTTGTAATTTTCTGAGTTTCCTAGACTTCTAAAATTTCTTTAGTTTCTTGAATGGAGTAGGAAATACTTTAACTGGGAGGAAATAGCCACACTAACCTATGCCTTATCAATTGCTTACTTGTTTTTTTATTTGAATAGTTTTGATTTCATATGTGTAGTTAATATGTAACATTTTACTCATATGAAATATTCATATGAAATACTACATGATACAACTCCATCCTTGCCACTTACATGGATTATAATTTTGGATCTAATGGATCATTTAAATATCTTGATTTTTCCAAGAATTTTCATTTTTAAGAATTTTATGTGTATGAGTGTTTTGCCTACATATATGTATGTAAATGTACCCACATTGTGCAATGCCTGTGGAGGCCAGAAGAGGCATCAGATCCCCCAGAACTAGAGTTACAACAGTTTTTAGCCACTTTGTAGGTGTTGGGAACTGAACCCGGTCCTCTGCTAGAGAAGCCAGTGAACCCCTGAGCCAAGTCTTCAGCCCGAGAATGATTTTCTTATGCATTTTAGCCTACCAGTTAAGTCATTAAAACGGGTTTTTTTTTTTTTTTTTTTGGCTTTGGAGACACAGTCTCACTATATACCCCTAGCTGGCCTGAACTCACTATATATACTGGATCAGCTTTGAACTCACAGACAGGCCTGCCTCTGCCTCCCAAATGCTGGGACTAAAGACATGCACAACCATTTCCTGCAAAGCATTTGTTTTTTTATTGCTATTTTTCATTTTTTTTGCCTCCCCATCTCTATCACAACTCTAAAAATCTAAGTGTAAGTTATGAATTTCTATAGAAAAATATTATGTATTAAGAAAACCCATACTTGAAACTATGTATTAAAATTCTTAGTCTTCTGGAGAACTAACTTTATTTCCAAACACTTCTACCTAGTGTTTCAGTGTTAGAGTTGCATTGAAGGCCACTTAAGAGGAAGCTGTTACCTCCTAGTCAAAATAATGAAATTGACTTCTAGGTGGAGACAAGGGTGTAACTTTTCTTATCTGTTGGGTGCTGGCCAGAGCTCAAGGATGCTTCCTCTGGTACTTTGGGCTTCCTTCTTTCCCTAAAGCCTCCTCTCTGATGCTATGTGCTGACTTCCATGCTGGCTTAAATGACTTCATGGCTTTTCTTCCTTTTCATTTCCATTCTCCTCCAGGCAGGTCCTGAGATCTGTAGCTCACCTGCCTTGGGGGTTTCTCTTTTTCTTGTTTTGTTTTGTTTTGTTTGTTTTTTGAGACAAGGTCTCCCAGTAGACCCAACTGGTCTAGAACTCACTATGTAGACCAGGTTGGCCTTGAACTCACAGAGATCCACCTGCCTCTGCCTCTGTGCTGGAATGAAAGGCATATGCCACCACGCCCAGCATGGGGTTTTTCTTTTAAACTAATAAAACTATCCTTGGGCTTCTGTTTGAGTCCATTCTTAAATTCTTTTACTAGTGAGGGGACCTTAAGAGGTGACCCTGATTTCCTCAGTATCATATAGCAACCACAAAGGTACTCCCCAGAATTTCTAATAACAGCATCATATACTGAAACTTTTAATGTTTTTTTTTTATCTTCCTAGGAATGAACTGAGCATTAATTCTTCAAAACATGCAGAAGACCTAGAGATAAACCTACTACTCAAATTTATTGAATCTTAAATTTGCCTTCTGTTTGCCGTTCTTTTAAGAAGCAGAATGTTCACCATGGAACTTTTAAAAAAATTGACCACATATTGGGCCATAAAACAAACCTCAACAAATACAAAAAAAAAAAAAAATCAAATAATCCCATGCATTCTATCAGACCACAATGCAATAAAGCTCAAAATCAACACTGGACAAAGCCCTAGTCACTACAAAAACTCATGGTGATTGAACAATACATGACTAAACAATGATTGGGTCAAAGGAGACATTAAGAAAGAAATAAAAGAATTCCTGAAATTCAATGAAAATGACATTAAAACACAGCACAACCTCTGGGACACTTTAAAAGCAGTCCTAAGAGGGAGTTTATAGCTCTAAGTGTCTACACTAAAAAATTAGAAAGAGCCCAAATAAATAACGTAACACTACAACCCAGACACTGGAAAGGCAAGAACAAACGAAACCCAAACCCAGCAGAAGAGAAGAAATAAATCAAAGCAGAAATTAATGAAATAGAAACAAAGAAAACAATACAAAGAATCAATGAATCTAAGAGCTGGTTCTTTGAAAAGCTAAATAAGATAGACAGACCCTTAGCCCAGTTAACCAAAAGAAAGAAAGAGCAAATCCAAATCAACAAAATCAGAGATGAAAAGGGAAACATCACAACAGACACCCAAAGGATCCAGACCATTATAAGTGAATATTTTAAAAACCTATATGCTACCACATTTGAAAATCTAAAAGAAATGGATGAATATCTAAAATCATGGGAACCACCAAAGTTACACAAAGAATAGATCAATAGTTTAAACAGACCCATAACATATAAGAAAATCGAAACAGTAATAGAAAGCCCCCAACTAAGAAAAAGCCCAGGCCCAGATGGATTTACAGCAGAGTTCTGCCAAATATTTAGAGAAGACCTCTAACCAATACTAATTAAATTATTCAAAAGATAGAAACAGAGGGAGAGCTCCCAAATTCTTTCTATCAAGCCAGCATCACTCTAATACCCAAACTTGGTAAAGGCACAACCAACAAAGAAAACTATAGACCCATATCCTTAATGAACATAGATGCAAAAATTCTCAACAAAATACTTGCAAACCACATACAGACCCACATCAAAAAGATCATTCACCATGATCAAGTAGGCTATCCCAGAGATGCAGGGCTGGTTCAATATACTCAAGTCAATAAACGTCATTAAACATATAAATGGACTCAAAGACAAAAACCACATTGTCATCTCAATAGATGCAGAGAAGGCTTTTGACAAAATTCAGCATGCATTTATGTTCAAAGTCCTAGAGGGAATTGGACTGGAGGGAACATACCTCAACATAATTAAAGCTATATACAACAAACAGCCAACAACATTCTCAATGGAGAAAAACTGGAAGCATCCCCATTAAAATCAGGAACCAGAAAAGGATGTCCACTATCTCCACTCCTTTTCAACATAGTGCTTGAAACTCTTGCTAGAGCAATAAGACAGGAGAAGGAAATTAAAGGAGTACTAATTGGAAAAGAGGTCAAACTATCACTTTTTGCAGATGATATGATACTATACCCAAGAGATCCCAAAAGTTCCACCAGAAAACTCCTAGAACTGATCAACACTTTCAGAATAGTGGCAAGTTATAAAATTAATCTACAAAAATCAGTAGCCTTTCTAGAGCACTGGCTAACTCTCCTGGCCGGCTCCCCTATCCTCAGGCCTCTCAGGGTGGGTCCATCATGGAGCCCCCCACGCCTTGACTCCCCTGGCCTCATTCGCCCTTCCATCTCCCCCGCTGTTCTCTGCTCCTGGTTGGGGCCCTGTGCCATTCCTGGTCTTGGGTCCCCAGACACCTGGGGAACCAGTGCTGCTTCCTGATCCTTTTGGCGCAGGCCAGCTTGGTGCCTTCCTTGGGCTCCAGGAGCACTGCTTCGGCGGGACCTGGCCCCGCCCTCACCTCTCCCTGCTTCCCCGGTCCTGCACCACCGGCTAATTCTCCTGGCCCGCTCTCCTGCCCTCAGGCCTCTCTTGGGGTAAGTCTATCGCGCAGCCCTCCGCGCCTTGACTCCCCCAGCCGCGTTCACCCTTCATCTCCCCCGCTGTTCTCTACTCCTAGCTTGGGCCCTGTGCCATTCCTAGTCTTGGGGCCCCAGACACCTGGGGAGACAGTGCTGCTTCCTGACCCTTTTCACCCGAACCGGCTTAATGCCTTCCTTGGGCCCCAGGAGTACTGCCTCTGGACCAGGCCCCACCCTCACCTCTCTCTGCTTCCCTGGTCCTGCAACACCCGCCAGCCTCTTTCTGGGGCTGACAGCCTCTTTCTGGGGCTCCGAGGCTTACCTTGCCTCTCACTGATCCTCTGCATCCAGTACAACCCAGCTACTCAATCCACTCCCTGGGAAATCTTGGGGCTTATTCCCACCCCATCAGCCTTTGCATCCCTGCGTGGCACAGCCACAGCCAGGGTCTCAGGTCAGTCCAACACCCAAGTTCCTGAGGCCAAAATCATTCTTAGAAGATTCCAGACCTAAGGAGAAAGTCTGAAAACTTCTGACTCACACTGGAATTGGGCCACCACGGAACCCCTGAAGACAAAATCAATCCGGCCACTGACAATATAAAATCAAAAGAGAGAACCAGAAGCTTAAATGAAACTTGAAGGCCCAAGTATCACACAAGAGTCAGAAACTACAAAAGAAATTCACATGTCAAAATCACAGAGAAAAAATAATAACATGAAAAACCAAAATAACATATCCCCACCAAATACCAGTAATCCTCTAGAGGAGCACAATGAGAACCCCCTAGAGACAATGCAGGA
>NW_008337053.1:2138832-2140602 GCF_000622305.1 Nannospalax galili | reverse complement strand
GTTCCACCAGAAAAGACCTAGAACACTTTCAGTATAGTGGCAGGTTATAAAATCAATCTACAAAAATCAGTAGCCTTTCTATATATCAATAAAGAGCAACTGGAGAAAGAATACAGGGAAATGCTCCCATTCACAATAGCTGGAAAAAAAATATGTCTTGGAATAAATCTGACCAAAGACATCAAAGATCTCTACATTGAAAATTTTAAATCATTAAAGAGATTGAGGAAGACACCAGGAGATGGAAGGACTTCCCATGCTCAAAGATTGGAAGACAATATTGTGAAAATGACCATCCTACCAAAATCAATATATAATAGATTCAATGCAATCCCAATCAAAATCCCATGACATACTTCACAGAATTAGAAAAAAAACCAAAACCCTTAAATTCAGATGGAAGCACAGAAGACCCCGGATAGCCAAACCAACCCTTAGCACAAAGAGCAACCCTGGGGGGATTACTATACCAGATCTCAAAGTATACTACAGAGCTATAGTCTTAAAACAGCATGGTACTGGCATAAAAAATAGACACATAGATCAATGGAATGTCATTGAAGATCCAAACCTGAGTACATGCAGTTTCAGCCACCTGATATTTGACAACTGTGCCAAGAACACACAATGGAGGAAAGACAGCATCTTCAACAAATGGTGCTGGCAAAACTGGATCTCCATCTGTAGAAGAATGAAACTAGATCCTTATCTTTCACCTTGCACAAAAGTCAACTCCAAATGGATCAAAGACCTCAATGTGAAACTGGAAACCTGAAACTATTAGAAAAAAATATTGGCAGTAACTTACAGGATATAGGTGTAGGAAAGGATTTTCTAGATTGGACAGAAGTTGCTCAGGAATTAAGGTCAGCAATCAAAAAGTGTGACCTCATTAAACTGAAAAGCAAAAGAAACAATAAAAAAGTGAGGAGAAAATCCACAGAATGGGAAAAAATCTTCACCAGTGAATCATCTGACAGGGGTTTAACATCCAGAATATATGAAGAACTCAAAAAAACAAAGAATAGAGACATGAAATGACCCAATTAAAAGATGGGCTAAAGTTCTAAACAGAGATTTCTCAAATGAAGAAATAAAGATAACTAAGAAACATCTTAAAAAGTGTTCAACATCGTTAGTAATTAGGGAAATGCAAATTAAAAACCACCCCAAAGTATCACCTTACCACAGTATGACTGGCTAGGATCAAGAGAACAAATGGTACCAAATGCTGGCGAAGATGTGGAGAAAGGGGAACGCTCATTCTCTGCTGATGGGATTCCGAACTTGTGCAACCTCTGGAAAACAGTGTGGAGAACTCTTTTTTTTAAAAAATTTTATTTAATAACTACATGATTAGAAGAAACATTTCATTACAGATTTAACATATTCAATAACACATTCCAGAGCACGGATACATCTCTTTCAAAAGTGGCTGTAAACTTTTAGGTTCACAGTGAATTAATACAGTTATACAATATTGAACTCAGTATAAACCCTGTAAGACATAAAATTGAATGAGTTTTTTACCCTTTAAAGAAGATCTCCATTTCATTTTAAAATATGCTGTTTCCTACATTTTAATGCTACTAACAGATGTTTGCACATGTCTTTGATTCTCTATGTATCTGATTATTACTAGTCACGGTTACACTTGGATCCTTAGTACCTGAGTATGGCTATAAAGTCATCAGGTAGATTTCACTGGTAATGTTTATCACCTCTACTATTTAACATGAAGTACATTTTTATGCTTCCTCTTCAAATGTC
>NW_008337053.1:2135030-2138801 GCF_000622305.1 Nannospalax galili | reverse complement strand
CATCCCACACAATCTTATTCATCTATATACCCACTGCTCAAATGGCACCCTCTCATAGCCTCCCCCCTCCCACACACTGGAGCCCATATATTCTGTCATCCCTGTTACTGTCCACTGTGTTGTCAGCACCCCCAGCCATTCCCCAGTGCATGTCCATCTGCTGAATCTAGTCAACCTATCTAGAGAGCCTTGTTTTGGAAAGATCAGCTGTTCTTCATCTAACAGCAATCCGTTGTCAATATTCCTTTAGATAAGGTTAGGGTCTGATGTTCATTTTCCCAGTTCTATGCTGGGTTACTGTCTGGAGTCTTTTGGGCCACCCTCGCCAATAACTCTAAAGAAGGTATCTCCTGTATGGCATTGTTTCTTATTATGTAGCCTTTAGCTATACATATGGACTCTTAAAAAATTATATTGATGGCATTAATCTTCAGTTATACTTTCCTTTTGGGTGTTTAAGGCCCTACAACTGGCCCAGATAAACCAATTTATTTTTACTCTTAGGGTCATTTGAGGATCTCTTCCTCAGGGATAACATGGGCTTAGGAGGAGCCCCTGGCTCCTTTCTTTTATCAGTTCCATCTATGTGAAGATAAGTCAAAGGTCATACTCAACCATGGCTGGCTTTACTTGGAAGCATGGAGGATCTGTTCCTCTGTGTTGACCCTCCTCTTTGTAGACTGGACACTGGTTCAGGTCCATCTGGTGGGGTCTCCATGGCCTCCTTGATCAAGGGGACAGGTGACTCACCACAGTTACAGGACATTTTGAGAGATGCTCATAGTCCTCTGGAACTTAGTCAACCAAGGAAGGAAAGGAGCAAAAACTGTCTTTTATGTCCCTCTGTCCAAATGAATAGGCCTCAAAGTATGGCTGTTAAACATCCAAGAGGTTAGTTCCACCAGTCTGGTACTTTTAATTACCATGTGCCATGTAGATAGAGCATGGACAAAGACCAAACACTCTCAGATAAACCTTGCCTAGACATGTATTACATTCTTTGATCTGGTTTTATGTGTAATTTGTCAGTAGGTTGTTGGCCTAATATGGTTCCCTGTGGTTTTCTAAAACTAGCTAGGCATTACTTATCTCTCACATTGTCTAACCCTTCCACCGTGGTCTCCCCATTTAAGGTGCACCCGTTTTTTCCATTTCTCCCTTAATAATACCCTTCTCCTATGGTCCTACCTCTCTTGAGCTCCTTCTTTCCCTTTATCCCCCATCCCCTTAAAATAACTCCATTTTTATCCATATCTCCCTTAACACCTGTTTCCTACTGTTCTTATCTTTCAGATTCTTTCTTTTCCTTTACCTCCCTGGTTACTTTTCATTATCCTGGTTCCTGTAGTTATGTCTGGGTACATATTCACTTGTAAGGATTTTGGGCTAGGATCCACATATGAGGGAGAATGTAAGTCGTGTTTTTTTTTTTTTTCTGAGTCTGTGTTACTTCACTTAGTATTACAGTTTCTAGTTCCACCCATTTACGTACAAATTTCATGATTTCATCTTTCTTTACTGCTGAGTAAAACTCCATCGTATAAATGAACCACATTTTCATTATCTACTCATCAGTTGAGGGACACTTAGCTTCTATCTCTTAGCTATTGTGAAAAGAGCAGCAACAAACATGGATGTACAGGTGTCCCTGCAATAGGATGAGTTCTTTGGGCATATGCCAAGAAGTGGTATAACTGCATCAAATGGTAGGTTCATTTGTAGTTTTTAAAGAGTTCCCCATACTGCTTTCCATAGGGGGTGAACAAGTTTGCAGTCCCACCAGCAGTGGATGAACATTCCTCTTTCCCCACATCCTCTCTAACATTTGTTATCATTTGTTCTCTTGATCTTAGCCAATCTGACTGGAGTAAGATGAAATCTTAAAGTGATTTCATTTCCCTAATTATTACTGATGTTGAACATCTTTTAAGATGCTTCTTAGCCATCTTTATTTCTTCATCTGAGAACTCTCTGTTCAGTTCCTTAGCCCATCTTTTAATTGGGTTACTTATTGTCTTGATTCTTTGTTTTTTGAGTTCGTTATATAGTCTCGATGTTAAACGTCTGTCAGATGTGTCGCTGGTGAAGATTTTCTCCCATTCTGTGGGTTTTCTCTTCACTTTCTTGGTTGCTTCTTTTGATATACAGAAGCTTTTTAGTTTAATGAGGTCCCATTTTTTGATTCTTGACCTTGTTTCCTGGGCAGTTGATGTCCGGTTTAGAAAATCCTTTCCTATACCTATATCTAGTAGGGTATTGCCAATGTTTTCTTTTAACAGTTTCAGAGTTTCAGGCTTCACACTGAGATCTTTGATCCATTTGGAGTTGACTTTTGTGCTAGGTGAAAGACAAGGATCTAGTTTCATTCTTCTACAGGTGGAGATCCAGTTTTGCCAGCACCATTTGCTGAACGTGCTGTCTTTCCTCCAGTGAATGTTCTTGGCTCCTTTGCCAAATATCAGGTAGCTGAAATTGTGTGTACTCATACTTGGGTCTTCAATTTTGTTCCATTGATCTATGGGTCTATTTTTGTGCCAGTACCCTGTTGTTTTTATGACTATAGCTCTATAATGCAGTTTAATATCTGGTATTGTAATCCCCCCCCCAGCATTGCTTAGTGCTCAGGGTTGCTTTGGTTACCCAAGGTCTTTTGTGCTTCTATATGAATCTTAGGATGGTTTTTTCCAATTCTGTGAAAAATGTCATGGGATTTTGATTGGCATTTGTCCTGGTTTGTTTCTTCATTGCCGTGACAAAACACTCTGACCAGTACCAACTTGGGGAGGAAAGGGTTTATTTGTCTTACATCTCCCAGGTCGCAGTTCATCAGGGAGCCCAAGGTAGGAACTCAGGGCAGGAACCTGGAGGCAGGAGCTGGAACACAGGCCATGGAGGAATGCTGCTTACTGGCTTGCTCCCCTGGCCCCTGCTCAGCCTGCTTTCTTATGCAACACAGGCCCACCTGCCCAGGGGTGGCACCACCCACAGTGGGCTGGGCCCTCCCACATCACTCATCAAGACGATGCCCGTCAGACATGGCCACAGGCCAGTCCAATAGAGGCAATTTCCCGATTGAGGCTCCCTCAACCCAGGTGTGTCAAGTTGACACTAAAGCTATCCAGCACAGCATTGCACTGAATTCAAAAAATGGCTTTTGGTAGGATGGTCATTTTCACAATATTAATTTTTCCAATCCATGAGCATGGGAGGTCCTTCCATCTTCTGATCTCTTCCTCAATCTTTTTAAGGAGTTATAATTTTCATTGTAGAGGTCTTTAATGTCTTTGGTCAGACCTATTCCAAGATATTATTTCTTTTGCAGCTATGGAAACACTGTGAAGGGGAGTGTTTCCATGTGCTCTTTCTCTGATTGCTTGTTTTTGGTATGTAGAAATGCTACAGACTTTTGTAGGTTAATTTTGTAACCTGCCACTTTTCTGAATGTGTTGATAATTTCTAGGAGTTTTCTGGTGGAATTTTGGTATCTCTTAAATATAATGTCATATCATCTCCAAAAGGGGATAATTTAATCTCTTCTTTTCGAATTATTACTCCTTAAATTTCCTGCTCTTATCTTATTGCCCTTGTAAGAGTTTCAAGCACTATGTTAAAGAGGAGTGGAGATAGTGGATAACCTTTTCTGGTTCCTGATTTCGATGGAATGCTTCCAGTTTTTCTCCATTTAGAATGATGTTGGCTGTGGGTTTGTTATATAAGGCTTTAATTATGTTGAGGTATGTTCCCTCCAGTCCAATTCCCCATTGTGCATGG
>NW_008337053.1:2086139-2134308 GCF_000622305.1 Nannospalax galili | reverse complement strand
TTCAATTTCATTGATTTCTGCCCTGATTTTGTTATTTCTTCTTGTCTGCTGGGTTTGGGTTTCATTTGTTGTTGCTTTTCAAGTGTCTTGAGTTGCAGTGCTAAGTCATTTATTTGTGTTCTTTCCGATTTTTTGATGTAGGCACTTAGAGCTATAAACTTCCCTCTAAGCACTGCTTTCAGCGTGTCCCAGAGGTTTTGCTCTGTTGTATTGTCCTTTTCGTTTAGTTCCAGGAATAATTTTATTTCATTCTTAATTTCTCTTTTGATCCATTCATCATTCAGGAGCATGTTGTTTAATCTCCATGTGTTCATGTGGTGATTAGGGCTTCTTCTGGTGTTGATTGTAAGCTTTATTGCATTGTGGTCTGATAGAATGCATGGAATTATTTCAATCTTTTTGTATTTTGGGGGGTGTCAGTTTTTGAGAAGGTTCAATGGGGCACTGAGTAGAAAGTATATTCTTTGGTGCTTGGGTGGAATATTTGGTAGATGTCTGTTAGGTCCAGTTGATATATGGTATTGTTTAATTCAGATGTCTTTCTGTTAATTCTCTGTCCTGTTTACATATTTAATGGCAACAATGGGGTATTGAATTTCCCTACTATTAACGAGTTGGAATTAATCTGGGTCTTAAAGTCCTGTATTACTGTTTTTATGAAGTTGGGTGCACCAGAGTTTGGTGAATATATGCTCATGATTGTAATATCTTCTTGGTTTATTGTTCCTTTGATCAGAATAAAGTGGCCATCTTTGTCTCTTCTGATTAGTTTTAGTTTAAAGTCTATTTTATCAGGTATTAGAATTGCAAAGCCATTCACTTGGTATGTATTTTTCCATCCTTTCACATTAAGGTAGTGCCTGTCTTTGAAAGTGAGATGAGTTTCTTGCAAACAACAAATAGATGGGTTTTGTTTCTTTTTTTCTTTGTTTTTGGTCTTTTTGAGACAGGGTCTCCCTGTAGCCCCAGCTGTCCTGGAACTCACTATGTAGACCAGGCTGGCCTTGAACTCACAGAGATCTGCCTGCCTCTGCCTCCCAAGTGCTGGAATTAAAGGCGTGTGCCACCATGCCCAGTGGGTATTTTTTCTTAATCCATTCAACTAGTTCGTATCTTTGGACTGGGGAATTCAGTCCATTTATATGTAAAATTATTAATGAAAGATGTGTATTGAATCCTGTCATTTTTATTTCTGTTCACAATCTTGATATAGCTATGCATTTCCACAGTTACACCTTCACTGAATTTCTTTCTGTCACCCATTATGTATAGTCATTCCTTTCTTCAGCTCTTTGTATTGCTTCAAGAACTCTCTGAAGGACTGATTTTTGTGGATATGAATTCGTTCAGTCATGGTAGATTTTTCTTTCCCCTTCAACTATGATAGACATTTTGGCCAGGTAAAGTAATCTGGGTTGGCATCTGTGGTCATTTAGAGCTGGGAATACTTTGTTCAGGCTCTTCTGGCTTTCATAGTTTGCACTGAAAAGTCAGCTGTAATCCTGATGGGTTTTCCTTTATATGTGACTAGTTTTTCTTTTGCAGCTTTCAGTATTGTCTCTTTGTTCTGAACGTTTACTGTTTTTAACTATGATGTGCCAAGGAGAGTTTCTTTTCTGGTCCTGTCTGTTTGGTGTTCTGTATGTTTCTTGTATTTGTATGGGCATATCTTTTTTTAATTTGGGGAAATTTTCTTCTACAATCCTGTTGAAGATCTGTTCCATATTATTATCTTGAGATTCTTCTCCTTCCCATATGCCTATGATTCATAAATTTGGTTTTCTTATGGTGTTACACAACTCTTTTTTTTTTCTTTTTGAGACAAGGTTTCCCTGTAGCCCCAGCTGGCCTGAACTCACTATTTAGAGCAGGCTGGTCTTGAACTCACAGAGACCACCTGCCTCTGCCTCCCAAGTGCTGGGGTTAAAGGTGTGTGCCACCATGCCTGGCAAAACACTTTTTTCTTACCCAGCCAGACCTTTTTGGTCTGGAGACTAGCCATGGAAAAGAAGGCCACAATGAGTTTCCTTGAGTTTCTCCTCTGGCCTAGGTCTAATCAAAGATGGGTTACATCCACTTTATCTTCCAGTCTTGATATTCTGTTTTACATTTCATTCATCCTATTGGTGAGGATTTCTCCTGTCAGTTTTAATTGGCTTTCTGAGTGTTTCACTTCCTTCTTCATTTCAGTGTGAGTATTCTTCAATATTTCTAACTCTTCCATGAATTCATTCAGAAATTTATCCCTATCTTCTTTGAGTTCTTTGATTTCTTTGTGTGTTCTTTAAATTCACTGAATTCTTTTATCATGTTTATTACTGTTCTTTTGAGTTCCATGTCCTGTGTTATTTTGAGAACTCTTAAAAAAATGAAAAATGAACCTACCATATGACCCAGTTATACTACTCCTTGGCATATACCCAAAGGACTCATCCTATTGTAGAGATACTTGTACAACCATGTTTGCTGCTGTTCTTTTTACAATAGCTAAGAGATGGAAGCAACCTAAGTGCCCCTCAACTGATGAGTGGCTAGCAAAAATATGGTATATTTACACAATGGAGTTCTGTTCAGCAATAAAGAAATATGAAATAATGAAATTTTCAGGTAAATGGATGGATCTAGAAATTGTTATAGTAAGTGAAGTAACACAGACTCAGAAAAACAAACGACATTTGTTCTCCCTCATATGTGGATCCTCACACCAAATCCTTTTAAATTCCAGGTCCTTCTGCATGAAATAACTACTATCATCATGACTTCAGATGAGCCTGATTGCTAAACATCATCACACTTGGGCTTGTTCACAGTTGTGCTCATTCATTAAAGGAGAGCCAAGCAGGGTCACTGGACCCTCACTGGATTATCCAGCCACTCTTCCCAGACAACTGCATGTAATTTGGCCCTAATCACACATGGTCTTCTAGATTTGAAGAGGGCTAAAGTATACAATCTGGGGAAGGCTAGGGAGAGACTGTATGACCCATGCTGGGTAAAGGTTTTCCAGTGTGCATACCCTCAGGTCATTCATACATTTCAGCAACTCCTCAGTTATCTCTGTAAGTAAGCTCAGAAAATTCATTGGTTTCCCAGTAAAATTTTAATCAAACATTGATTTGACACTAGAACCTCAAAAGGGAATAAGCATTGCTTAGTATCCCCAGGAAAAGAATTCTCACAACAGATGGAAAATGTATTTGTAAATGTTTTTATGTCTCATAATTATTAAAAAAAAATGAGAATGTAAAAGATGTTAAAAGGATATGGGAATGGAGACATTTTCCAAAATAGAAAAAAACGAGAAAGCCTAAGCAAATGGTGAAGGTCTGTTTAGGTTTGTTATGATATATAAAGGATGAGACAAAAATAACATTCACATAATCTTAAAATGTCTATGGTCATAGTTTAGTCAAGTAGTTTAAGGAACACAATATATATCTGGTCAAGGTTTATCTGAGAATATTTGTTTTTTTTACCCAAGCCTTATCTACAGAGCACATGATAATTAAAAGTACCAGACTGGTGGAACTAACTTTATTGGATGTTTAACAGCCATACTTTGAGGCCTATACTAATGTGGTCAGAGAGATTTAAAGGACAGTTTTTGCCCCTTGCCCTCCAAGGTCAACTAAGTTCCAGGGGACTATGGAACATCTCTCAAAATGTCCTGTAACTGTGGTGAGTTACCTGTCCTCTTGTTCAGGGAGGACATGGAGACCCCCACAAGATGAACTTGAACCAGTGTCCAGTCTACAAAGAGGAGGGTCAACTCAGAGGAAACATCTCATTCATGCTTCCAAGTGAAGCCAGATGTGGTTGAACAGGGCCTTTGACTTATCTTCATACAGATGGAACTGGTAAAAGAAAGGAGCCAGGAGCTCCTCCCAAGCCCATGTGACCACTAAGGAACAGATCCTCAAACAACCTTAAGTGTAAAAATAAATTGATTTATTTGGGCCAACTGTATCGTCTTAAACACCCAAAAGGAAAGTATAACCGAAAAGTAAAGAGATCAATATATTTCTTTAAGAGTTCAAGGGATTACACTTTCAGACATTAGACTTAAGTCCATATAAAAAGTTATTTAGACAATTATTTCTCATTGATGATTTTGCTCCTAACCAGAAAGTGATGCTCCTATGTAAGTCTTTAAATCTTGGTCTCCAATACTGTAGTGCCCACCTGTAGCTAAGGGAGACTACCAACTTTTGTTCTAAAATGATGGATAAATTTGTTTTCTCTCACTATCTAGAAGTCTTTGAGAGGGAACTGACACTGATTCTAACCACTCCAACAGCTATCAAAATACCTGAAAGCAAATCCTGAATCCATCACTCTAGAGTCCAGCCTTGGAAGACAAAAGAAAAATGAGGAGGAACCCAATATAGGGATGCTTTTGGAAGCCCTTGTCAAGAAACTCCAATGGACTCTCATATGAAAATTGCCCTGTTCTGACTTTTTTCTAGTTCCCTGTCTAGAACTTGTAATACTAATTACTCTTTACATCTCCTATTCATGATTCAAAGACTTTCTTTTCCACCTGGAGATAAGAGTTAGGCAATTTGGGAGTCTTTTAGATAGGCCCACTGAAGGGGTACTCCAATTTCTTCACCCTGTGTCCCTGTTCAGCATGGAAGAAGCCAGAGCAGTCTGTGTCCCAGTTCCCTATTGGCAATTTGGGTAATCTCTTCAGAGGATGGTGTGATAAGAATAGGAGGTAGGAATTGCTAGGCACTTAGGGTAAAATGACCCCAAAGAAAAGCAGCCAGTTTCTTGGCTAAAACTCACAATGTCCTTGGGCCTCTGAACAATACTCCGTTCCAAAGGCTAAAAATGTTGAAAATATTTGGGAGCTTGTATCTAATCCTTAAAAGATTTTAGGGTTATCTTTTCAGAAGGGGAAGTGTTAGAGTAGCCAAAATCCCCATAAAAAAATAAATAAATAAAGAAGAAGAAAGAGTACATGAAGTTATCAGAAAAAAGTGTTGGGGAGATATGGGGGGAGTTGGAGGGGAGGGAGTGGGCATGGATTTGATCAAGACACCTTATATGCCTGTATGAAATTCTCAATAAACTATATATTTTTAAAAAACCAGGATGTTTCAGACACACTTGACATCTCTTCTCTCCCTCATCCCACTTCCCTCCCAGTCTCCTAAGACACAACCACTGTCAGCCGCTATCCTCAAGTTGAGCCCATTAGTTTATTTATTTACCCATTTAAAAAAAAATTATTATTTTTGTTTTTAAGGCTGGAGAGATGGCTCAGCGGTTAAGAACACTGTTCTTGCAGAAGACCCGTAACAACCGTCCGTAACTCCAGTTCCAGGGGATCCGACAGCCTTTTCTGTCTTTCGCAGGCATTGTATGACATGGATGCACTTACCTACATGCTGGCAATACACGCATACACATAAAAAATAAGTAAAATATTTAAAAAGTATTTTATTATTTTTTGTTTTTATGTATATTTGTGTATTGCCTGCATGTATATAAGTGCACCCATGTTGTGCAATGCCCTTGAAGGTCAGAAGAAGGTGTCAGATCCCCTGGAACTGGAATTTCGGACAGTTGTTAGCTGCCATATGGGTGCTGGGATTCGAACCTGGGTCTTCTGCAAGAACAGCTGTATTCTTAACGGCTGAGCCATCTCTCCAGCCCCTTAGTTACTCATTTTTGTTGTGCTGGAGATCTAACCCGAGGCTTTGCATGTGTCAGGCAAGCATCTACCAAAGAGCTAGGCCTTTAGAGCTCTAGTCAGTTTTCATCATGCTTTTGCTGTCCACTGAATTTCAGAAGTAAGAGTTTTGTATGGTTCTTAACTTTGCTAATGCTATCACATTATATACATATCATTTGGTATATCGATATTTTGTTAAATAGTATTTTTTTTACATTGATCTCTTTACTCTTTCACTGTGTGTGTGTGTGTGCGTGTGTGTGTGTATGAGACAACATCCATGTGAATTGTGGGTATAGTTCTTTCCCTCCACCATGTAAGATTTGGGGGATTGAGCATAGGTCATCTGCTTTGGCAGCTAGCATTTTACCCACTGAGCCATCTCACTGGCCCATATTTTTACATCTTATTTTTATTTTTTTGAGACAACGTATCCCTGTAGCCTCAGCTGGCCTGGAACAAATATGTAGACCAGGCTGGCCTTGATCTCAGAGATCTCCCTATCTCTGCCTTTCCAATGCTTGGATTAAAGCCTTGCACCGCACTTGGCTTTATTTACATTTTTTTGTGTTGGTTTGTTACACTGAGTCTCACTTATCCCTGACTGGCCTGGAACTCTGCTATGTAGCAGAAGCTGTCCTTGAACTCCTGATCCTCTTGACTCCTTGCTTTGTCCATGTTAGGCAAGCACTCTGCCAACTGAGCTGCATCCTCAACACGTCCTTACATCTTCATTAACACATATTAATTACAGATTAATGGGGTTCATGGTGCATGCATTGTGGAATTCTGTTCATCCATCTTTCTTCCACCCAGGACCCCTGTGACTCCACCCAGCACCTTTCCTTGTCCCTAAAACTTTCCCTTACTTTCTGTTCTCTCCCCCTTTGTCCTTTCTCTGTCTAGTTTTTGCTTCTCCATTCCATACAAGGCTGACTTACTGGTTTACATATGAGTGAAAACGTGCAGTATTGGTCTTTTTATGTCTGGGTTCTTTAAGTCAACCTAATTTTCTCCATTATGTATCCATATTGCTGCAAGTGACAGGACTGCATTCTTCTTTATGGCTCAGTAATATTCTGTTATGTAAACATAGCACATTTTCTTTTTTAATTTTAAAAATATTTTTATTGAGCTTTTGTAATTTCATGCAACAGTTCTTAATCAAATTTAGAACCCCCTCTCCCCCATGCATGCCTTCTGCATGCCCCCACCAGACCGCATGTATTCTGCTATACATGTTAGGTCCTATCTATTCAGGGATTTGTACCCAAATGTCTTTCAGTGTAAATTTTTCCACTGGAGTCAGCCCGTTTAGAGATTGTATGTAAGGCATACTCTCCCCCACCCAGCAGCAATCAGTCTTCAGTAGTTCTCAGTCTAGTGCTGTCCTGCCACCCATTTGTCTTCTCCCCTCTGGGCATGCAGAAGTGCAGACTTTGATGGGTATACAGGCTGTCCTCCCCTCTTTGCAGGCTCCATATTTTTCTATGTACATAAAGGCAAACATACTGTATTGTGTTCTCATCTTCTACTTCCTCCTCTTGTTTTACACAAAAGGTATGTAGTATATACAGAGTTCTGTACCTTTCTGTTTGGATTAAAGTATCTTGGAACACAGTCATTCTTTTGTGCAAGTACATTGTATAGCTGACCTGTATGGCATTTAGTTTTCTAGACACCGGGTTGGTTCCAGCCTTTTGCTCTTACCAACTGTGCTGCAAAGAATTACACACATGCCATTCATTCACATATCCTGAGGTGAAACCGCTGGATCTGAAAGCCTGTGTATTTGCAGGTTTGTGTGTGTGTATGTGTGTGTGTGTATGTGTGTGTGTGTTCATGTGGAGACAACATGTCCATGTTTGATGTCTTTCTCAATCACTACCCACCTTGCTTTTTGAGACATGCCTGTATGTATGTAAATGCACCAGTGTCATGCCATGCCCAAGGAGGTCAGCAAAGGGAATCAGATTCCCCTGGAACTGGACCATTGTTAGCCGCCATGTGGATGCTGGGAATCGAACCTGGATCCTCTGCAAGAACAGCCAAGGCTCTTAACCTCTGAGCCATCTCTCTAGCCCCAGCAACTCATCACTTTTCTAATTTTTAAATTTAAATTTTATTTTACTACTTTTTGTAAATGAAAAGTAACTCTTCCTTCCTACCCCTTACGGATGTTTTCTTTATACACGAAGGAATCTCCAGTGATGACCCATTGGGTGCCTACTAATTCAGTCCAATTCTAACAGTGTCTGTATAGAATCAGATCCCAGAGGCTGAGGACTTAGCCCACAATTCTTCAGCTTCAGGCGCAGGCTGAAAGCAGCACTTTGTCACTTCTGACTGTGAGCCACAGACAAGGATTCCTACATTCTCTGTTAGTTAAATTAATTGGCTAGGATGGTTCACAGAAACTAAGGAAAACATGTTTACCAATTGATCGGAACAGACAGGATAAAGGTTACACTGAACAGCCAGTTGAAGAGATGGAAGGATGACCCATGGGAGAGAGGGCCATGCCCTCTCTGACTCCTTCAGATAGTTCTGTGTTCTCAGCAACCCCAAACTCTTCAAATCTCTTGTTTCTGATATAATTTTTTCTTTGGTGTTGATGGTGGGGAGGACTAGGGATCAAATCCAGTGGCTGACGCATGCTAGGCAAGTGATCTGCCACTGAGCTACAACCCAGCTCCTGTTCCAGAGTTTTTATAGAGCTTATTCTCCAGCCCCTTCCCCTCTCCCATCCTCTGATCTGTTTTTTTCTGGTGACTGGCTGGCCCCATAAAATTTTAGTGTGGTCCATTACAGACTATTTTTTTGGTCTTTTTGAGACAGGGTCTCCCTGTAGCCCTAGCTGGCCTGGAACTCTCTATGTAGACCAGACTGGCCTTGAACTCACAGAGATCGGCCTGCCTCTGCCTCCCGAGTGCTGGGTTTAAAGGGGTGTACCACCACCGGCTATTTTTTGGACAGGGACTTGCTGTTTTCCTCTGCTTGGGCCTGAGCCTTCTGAGGAACAAAAGGGGCTCCATATAAACAACCCAAGACTCTTTTGATGTTTTGTGACAATGTTGGGGCTCAGGACCTACCCCAAGATTTGACTGCGGGAGACCAGAATCTGCCACCCTTTAATATGTTTCTTTGGAATATTCTGAGAAATGGCAGACAGAGTAGTTCTGAAGAGCTGACCCTTTGTCATAGACATGTGTGAAGAAATCTCCATTAGTAAAACCACCTGCCTCAGGAAGAGGGCAGATTCAGATAACTGTCATTACCAGAGAGATTTTTTTCATTTGATATGAGACATTTATTCGCCTTGTAGAGCTGTGTGGCCCACACTCCCCACTCGAGTCCCTGTTCTGTTCTGCATGCTGCAGGAGCAACCGAAAGACTGCCCTACTCAACGTATTCAAGTAAGCTTTCCTCCCGTTTCTCTGCCTTATTTTGCTTTCCACAGCACGGGCAAATCCCAGCACAAATATTATGTAGTAGTGGAAAAAATCCACGGTGTTTGCTGGGAGCTGGGAGCCTTGTCTGAGGCTGGGGCTGTATTTTCTGAATGCAAGGGCAGAAATTACCGAGGGTTCTTTCACTCCAGCAGGCTTGGGTTGCTAGGGGTAGGCATTAATTTACAAGCGGCAAGTTATGAGGCGGAAAGGGCCAGGAATTAAGCCCGCAGGAAGGGATGTTTATGGGGGCGGAGCTAAGGCAGGGGCAGGAGAATGGTTTAAATGAGGGGCTCACACTGGTTGCACAGCACGATCAAGCAAGAAGCTGGGTTGTTTCCCTTCTGCAGAACTGCCCCCCACTGCCTCCGGTGTCTGTCGGCCAGAAGCAGCCAGAGACTTGATGGAGCCCTGGGAGTACCGCGCTAGAGGTGAGCGACTTCCCGGGCCCGTCCTCCCTGCTGGGAACGCTGCGGGGACCCGCTGCCGAGGGTGTTTGGATTGATTTCCCCAACAGTTTACCCAGGAAAGAATGTGGATCAGAGTTTTTAACTTTCGCTCTCTCTCATTCCCTCACTTCCACACACATAGAAAGGTGCCCACAAACTAGATTTAGATTTGTGATCCACTAAATGGAAAAGGAGGGACTGTTAGCTTCTGAAATAGGAAAGTAAAATTCCCCAATATTTGAAAATCAGCATACAGTCTCCTAGAATTCGTTTCTCCATATGTGAATTTTTTTTAGCATTCATTCCCTAAATATTCACTGAGTACCCACTTGTATCAAACCTTGTACGATAAGCAAAACCAAATGATTTTCTTGTTTCTAGGTTTGGCTTTTCGGGGGGCGGGGGTGAGTTGCTTAAAAGAGAAAATTTAGGACATGTCCAGCAGAGCTGGTGACTGGGATGACTTTGGTCTGCA
Organism: Nannospalax galili; assembly: GCF_000622305.1. Classification (NCBI taxonomy): domain Eukaryota; kingdom Metazoa; phylum Chordata; class Mammalia; order Rodentia; family Spalacidae; genus Nannospalax; species Nannospalax galili. The sequence continues at coordinate 2,124,255 of NW_008337053.1, read as the reverse complement.
CTTCTTGAGTTTTGGGCTCCTATAATACATGTTAACTTAAAAGAAAAGTTTCTTTTAAAAGTCTGTATGGAAAAAAGGGGAATTTTGAGTGTTTTTATAATTTTTTAATATTCTCATCTTCACTACTAAGTCATAGTGCCTAAAATTCCTTTGCTATAAGATAGTGTCCAGTTTAAAATCTTAACTTTTCCTCTCTCTCCCCCTCACAAGAAATAACTAAGTGGCCACCAAACTTTGCAGGCAGTGTGCATTAGCTTATTTGATTGCTTTCCAAAAGCACGCTTAGCTGAGATCAGGGTCCTGGGAGCTTATCCAGTGGTGTACCACATTCATTTAAGTCTGTGTCTGGCCGAGTGGAGGCTAGGTCCAGAGGGCTCTTATGTCTGCTGGGCACCACCACTGGAGTGCTCAGAGGCTGGGGTAGGAGTGGGGGGACTGGAAGAAATCAGGAAGAGGTGATCCTCGGATTTTTCTGGCCCAGAGTCTGTGGGTAGGAATATTGCATGAGCTGAGATGGAGGGGATAAATCAGGTTCCTTCTCCTGTCTGTCTGTCCATGTCGGGGGGGTGGTGTGTGTGTGTGTGTGTGTGTGTGTGTGTGTGTGTGTCCCGCCTCTTTTGCAGGAGAAACAAGGAGCCCAGGGAACACTAAGGAAGGGTTCTAGATAGTCACAGAAACAGATACAAACACAACCGAAGGGTTGGGGGGTGAGCATGGGGTATACCTCTGAGGACCAAGATTCCCAAAGAGTAAGAGAAAGGAGAGAAAAGCAACTTGCAGGGACTTCGGAGTACTTGGCTTGACCATTTGTTTTGTTACCTTTTAGTTCATTCATTTGATACATTTATTTGCTATTGAAGACATGTGCCAAACCCTGAAGTAAGGGCCAGGGAGCTGTGAACCAGGAGGATTCAAGAGAGCTCTTGTCTGGGGCTTTAGGTCTTGTTCCATGTACCTCAGAAATTATACGCTATTTCTGTATGTGTTTGCAAACTTACAGTTTTAACCAGATGCAGATGTTCCTGAGTGCAAAAATGGGAGAGACAACTAATTCAATGAGACTAGTGAGAAGTTTTTTTTACCTTTTATTAGAACTGGGTGTAGAATGTCCATTCCTCCTAACAAAGAACATTGTGTGTGTGTGTGTGTGTGTGTGTGTGTGTGTGTGCGTGTGAATGTAAAGAGCTACCAGATCTGCTGTGTACCTATAAGATAGTGAATTAATAGCATTTCTGTTTCTGAAAAGAAAAGAAAGGGAGTAGACCATATAGGCAAATGGAGGGGAAGAAAAAGAAACACCCTACTTTGGTGCTAGAGACTTGGCTTTGTAGATTTTTCCTATTCATCGTTCTCTCACAGATTCCTTCCACCAGTCATTCATACCCTCACCCTCAAAGTTGTGCTGGAGATCAGGTCTTCCCAGTCCAGGAATCCATCAAATTTCACCAAGTCTTTTGAGCCCTACCCAAGAGCGACAGGCACAAATGGGCCAAGGGAGCGTGACCTGGTTTCTCCACTCCCTCCTAGGAAAAGAGATGGTGGATTATATCTGGCAGTACCTGAGCACCGTGAGAGAGAGGCGGGTGACACCAGATGTGCAGCCTGGGTACCTGCGAGCCCAGCTCCCTGAGAGTGCTCCAGAGGAGCCTGACAGCTGGGATAGCATCTTTGGAGACATCGAACGGATCATCATGCCTGGGGTGAGATATTGTCACTGCAGGGGTGATTCTGAATTCCGGGGTGGACAGGGATGGGTGGTGCTGAAGAGAGCCTGCCTTGAGTCAGCCTGTGAACATATCCCTTACCCCTTGTCTCCCAACATCAAAGCCCCTCTTTTGGGCATGGGAGGGCTAGAATTTGTGTGAGAGCAGGTTCTGAAGCCAGTATTGACCTGTAGTGCCAGTGTAGAGGAGGAGTATTGACCTGTAGTGCCACCCCCAGAGGTGTGAACAGCTCATGAGACAGGCTGACACATGAAGATTGATTTGAAGGTTCAACTGTGAAGCAAGGTAGGAGAGTCCCTGGCTCTGCCTCTCAGAACCCAGATACTGCCCCAAGACCCTGTGACCTTACCAGATAGATGAAAGAGAGCACAAGGCCCAGAAGGCACCCTAGCTGCCAACTTGGGAGGTCTAGGCCACTGAGAGCCCACCAGCCACTCCTTCCTCTGTGAGTGTCCTTTCTACGAAGGAGGTCTGGTGATTGAGCTGCTTCTAAGGGGCAGGAAAGAGCTTTCACTGATACTGTCTTCTATGGAGGGAGCAGCCTGGGCTGGCATTGTTTTGGGCAGGGGACAGATAGAAGCTGACTGATACATGGGGCTTAAAGCATGAGGCATCTCTAGTTACCAGACCTGAGGAGTGTTACTGGGGTGCTCCTGCTAACATCACCCCGGTTCCCTTCCATGCCCTACACAAGTGCTATACCAGTCCATGATGAGCTAGTTTAATTCTCCTAGTGACTCTTTGACAGACTGGGAAACCAAGGTCTAGAGAAGTTTGTTATCTTGCCCCAAGCCCTAGAGTTAGTGTGTGGCAGATCTAGGATCTCAGCTTGAGCCAGTCTGACCTAGAGGCCCTGCTTTGCCACACTTTAAGTACATAGACTCCCAAACTGGCCCGGGCCATGGCAACACCTATTCTTTAACCCCCTGTACCTATGCACCCTCACTCTCTCTGCTTGGGCCCTTAGATCCTGACCTGTATGTGTCTAGAAACTCTTCCCAGTGTTCACTTGAGGTTTGCCCCCATCATCTCCAAAGAACTTGAAACTGAGATGTGACAGATATGTCTAGAAGCCAAGATGAGAAAATTCTCCAACTCAGAAAATAAGGGCAAGTTTGCACAAAGTTGAAGACTCATTTCTCTTTGACCATTCAGTCTGTTTTGTAAGCATCTTTTGAAAATGTCAGTATTGACACAGTTTTACTGAAAAGGCCAGTGTCCTGATAAGATTATCTCACTGATTTCATTCTGTGACGTGTACAGTGGGCTGAGGAACTAACTAATCTGGAGTAAGACTGAGAGCAACCGTTAACACAGCTGAAAGGAGCTGGTTTGCTAGAGGAAAGGAATCCCAGAAGTTTCCGGGGTGTGTCCAAGAGGCTCATTTCTGGTTTGGGGGTCTGTCTGCTTTGATAAAGTTCTTCTGGTTTATCTTGTCTGATTATTTTACATGAATCAATGATTGCATCTCGGTCAGACCAGGGGTAGAACCCTCCCCCGAGGTTTCCAAAATATAGTCACTAAGCATGTGTGCTGGATAGCTTTAGTGTCAACTTGACACACCTGTGTAGAGGGAGCCTCAACTGGTGAATTTCCTCTATTGGATTGGCCCATGGCCATATCTGTGAGACATCTTCTTGATTATTGAGTCATGTGGGTGGTGCCATCCCCCGGACAGGTGGGCTTATATTGTATAAGAAAGCAGGTTGAGCAGGGGCCCGGGGAGCAAGCCGGTAAGCAGCATTCCTCCATGGCCTGTGCTTCGGCTCCTGCCTCCAGGTTCCTTCCCTGAGTTCTACCTTGGGCTCCCTGATGAACTGTGACCTAGGAGACATGAGATAAAATAAACCCTTTCCTCCCCAAGTTGGTATTGATCAGAATGTTTTGTCACGGCAATGGAGAAATAAACTAGAACAACATACTAATAATGAAGGGTCAATCTTTTGTCTCATCTTCCAGATGACTGTGGCCCCAGAGAGCTGGCCCTTTGCGTTATTTTGGTTGGCACCTCATTGAAAACTGGGTGGTTTTTTTCACTTCCTGATATTTTCTAGACACTAAGGAAAAGTTTCATTTTGATTTAATTCCAATTCTGGAGCGAGGGGGGGTACTACTCTGTTTGGGTGTTTGGGTGTTTAGGTGGGCCCTGGAGCAGGCAGTCTTGGGCCCCGGGTCTCTGCCCCTATAGGGTGCTTGTGACTGGGGATGCTAACTCTTTCTGTCAACTCCATTTCTCATCTGTAAAACAGATTGAGGCTCGACCCTTCTAGGGATGATGTCAGATAAAGTACGGAAGGTGAGAGATATGGGAATCACTACTGTGTCAATTGCTTGGTGAGAATTAAAGGAAGAGGTTTGATGATGGAGAGTCAAGTCAGGATGTGTGATGTGTCCATTACTGGGTGGTTAATTTACTGTTAACATTATTACCTTACAATTTACAGATTTCTTGTTCATACTCATCAGTCCTAGGATTTATTTTATGATGGGAAACTGAAGATGAGGAAGGCACAGGAGAGGTTCTGATTTATAGGGTCTGAAGTGTATATACATTTGAGACCACCTTTAAGAAAAATTAAAAATGAATTTCATAAGAGACATAGACACGTAACTTCAGAGCTTAAGTTCATGAGGCTCACAGTAAATCTACAGGAGCTGATTGGGGACAGGGATAGAAGAGCAACTTGTGTCCTTGGACTTAAGTCTTACTCTCCATTGCTATGTGCAAATGCTCCACTGACGAACTAGCTCACAAAGTGAGGCACGTGGGTAGCAAGAACACCAACAAATGTGCCTTATTTCTATGGAGTGTGTGGCTTGCCTATCTGAAAAGTGTTTCCCCATCCTCAGAGTGGTTTCTTCTGAGCAGAGAGATTCTTTAGAGGAAGAGAGCTTTCTGGATGCCACCCGGTGCCAACTGTGTATATACTCTGTCTCTAGGTGGTACACTGGCAGAGCCCCCACATGCATGCCTACTACCCAGCCCTTACCTCTTGGCCCTCCCTGCTAGGAGATATGCTGGCTGATGCTATCAACTGCTTAGGATTCACATGGGTGAGTAGCAATGGCTGTAACTACTGACAACTGGGGACACAGCAGGGGGTGCCATCCTAGGCCACCTGCATTCTGGATTTATTTTTATTTTTGTTTTTTATGTGTATGAGTGTTAATCCTGCATGTGTGTAAGTGCACTTGTGTCGTGTAGTGCCCACTGAGGACAGAAGAGGACGTTGAATACCGACAGTTGCTAGCTGCCATGTCGGTGATGTGGGTGCTGGGATTTGAACCCAGGTTTTCTGTAAGAACAGTCAGTGCTCTTAACCAATGAGCCATCTCTTCCCCCTCACATGAATTCTGTTTTGATCTCTGAAATGGGCCCAAGTAAATATCAATTAAAAAAAGATATATTATCTATTAATAATGGCTGCATTCTTTAAGCTTAATCTTTATTTAAATCATCCCATCTAATCCTTTAATCCTATAGAATCGCAAGTATTGGCCCGATTTTTAGATGAGAAAATTGAAGTTTAAGTGATTTATCTCCCTAAAATCACAGAGCTTAAGATACTCAGATGAGATTTGGGCTGAGATCTAGGTATTGCTGCCGTTTGTGACCTTAACTAAGCACTTTGACGCCTGTTGAATCACAACTTCCTCTGGACACTTGTCTCTGAGGAGTTAGAGATGTGGGAGGTCCCTTGATAACTCCTTAAGCACCACTCAACTCTGAGCTGTACCCAAAGCCTCCAGGAGCACCTTTATCTTTTAGGCTTGAGCTTTCATAGGGTCTAGGGGCTGGGAAGAATTTGAGGGGTGCTGCTATCTTTTTCAGTAAAGAGCATTGCACTTTCTTAATAAGAAACTTTCCCCTTGGGCTTTAGAATCTCCCTCAGATGGGTGTTTTAGGGACTTTGGGAGCCAAACACAACATAATCATTTCTGGTGTATTTCTCTGCAGAGCCCAGGAAAACCTATTCATTGAGGGCAACATGAGTCTAAAGCCCTCATTCTTTTTGACAGAGGAGGATGAGATGGGGGTGCACACAGGTCCTGGCTTTGACGCCTTCTCTACAGAAGTTCCCACTAGTATTAGTGCAGAGACACTGGTGTTTCTGGGGCTGGTGGGGGCATCTTAGTGGCCTGGGGCTGTGCAGATAAAAGTCCTTTCCCTCTTTCAGGCTTCCAGCCCGGCGTGCACAGAGCTGGAGATGAATGTCATGGACTGGCTGGCCAAGATGCTGGGACTCCCTGAGCACTTCCTGCACTACCACCCCCGGAGCCAGGGGGGAGGTGTCCTGCAGGTGCCTGTAGTGACAACACTCCACCTCACATAGGGGCTGAGCAGGGAAAGCAAAGGCAAATCCCAGACCCTCAGTTCTCCTGTTCTCCATGGACTGTCCTTTCTGTCACCCTGACCACCATTATGATCACCACCACCATCACCTGTACCACTTTTGAGGCTTGGACCTCCTACCCCAGCTTCCACTTCATTTACACCACAACCACCATCTTGGCCACTCTCCTCGTTTCATTTGAAATGGACAAATTCAGCATATAATGATTACATTTCCAGTATTCTTTGATTCAGGTCTCTTAGTTACAATCTGAGATCTCTCCTCCATTGACATATTTCACACCTGTGATCAGAGGAAAAGGGAGGAGAAACAACCAATAGCAAAGTGGTTCAGTGTCTTATCTTCTGACCTTGTCTTTTGGATATCTGTCAAATGATACTTCTATGAATATTTCTGCTTTTTAAATAGTAGTGGCTCAGAGTGGAGTTCTGTGAGCCCTTCCCACAGACCCGTCACATTGTTAGAGGCTTTTCTGTTTGTGAATTCCTGACATACATGAAAATGTGTTTCTGAGAACTTTGAGACTCCCTAAACTCTTGAATTCTGCTAGAACATATATATTTCCTGTTTTATAATCTATAAGTCAGAGATAATGGTATTTCCCAAAAGAGTAGATGTGAGGATTAGACAAACAGAAGCCGTTGTGTTGCTCTGAGATAAAACCTGGCTAAGTTTGATGGGCCCACTTGCTAGCTGAGTTATCTCTTTCCCTCTACAGTCTCTCTGCAAGATTATCAGAACCTTACAAAAAAGACAGACAGCTGCTGCTGCACGTTGTATTATCAAGATATTATATTTGGGATATAAAACTTGCAGTATCTATTCTACATAATCTTGCTTTGTTTTTCCTTTTATTGTTTGTTTGAGGCAGGGTCTCACTCTGTAGTCCAGGCTTATCCTGGAACTCACTGTGTAACCCAGGTTAGCACCAAATTCACAGCAATACTCCTGCTTCATCCTCCTGAGTGCTGATGTTACAGGTATGAACCACCACACCTGGATGGTGGTTTTGCTTCTCAGATGATCATCTCAACAGCCCTGTAGGTTCATAGTATCATCTTTGTGATCTTGAGGTCTTCAGATAACTGTTCTAAAGCTCAGAGAGGTTAGATAACTTGCTCTAGGCTACACAGTTAAGTGGGAGAATGACAATTCAAACTCAGGCTTGTCTAAATCCAAATCACACTTTCTCCTGTGTTCATCAGCCATGTGAACTCAAGCTAAGTCTGTATCCTCTCTGAACATCATTTTCCTCATCTGCAGTATTATATGACTGCTGTGTCAGAGAGGTATTTGAAGATTCAGTGGGACAGGAAGAATTTTATAAACTATGAACTGTGAGACAGACGGTGGGATTATTGCTATTCTGACTTCCTTGTTATGAAGTAATTGCCAGTCACTGAATATCCTAGATTAGATCCTAGGGGATCTAATCTACCCTACTGTCCATGAGGGTGTCCACCTGTTTCTTTAGCAGATTCTGTAGGTTAACTGAATATTCCAAGAACCAAAGACCAAACACTGTGAATGATGAGAAATCAAAGGCTACGGTGAGGCTGCTGATTGGCTTCCAGGAACCCCACAGTCATGTCTGAAGAAAAGTCTCCTTCAACCTTGTCTATTTCAAGGGCTGTCCCTTTAATAATGGGTACTTTTCATTTGGTAGATGGAAAAGATTCCATCTCAGATTTGTAAAACAATTGAAAACAGAACAGAGTCAAATCACTGGCCTCTCATATAAGCCAGTGCTCTCCTGCGATGTCCTGTGACATCAAACTCTGTTTCCATACTTGAAAAGCTGGAGGATTCCCTTGTGCTCTCTTCCTGTCCTCCCTCCCTCCCTCCCTTCCCTCCCTTCCCTCCCTCTCTCCCTCCCTTCCCTCGTCCAGGTTGGCCTCAATCTTGCTCTGTAGTTAAGGATAGCCTTGAACTCTCTCTCTCTCTCTCTCTCTCTCTCTCTCTCTCTCTCTGTCTCTCTCTTCCCTCCCTCCCTCCCTCTCTCCCTCCCTCCCTCTGTCTCTCCCATTCTTTCTTTCTTTCTCTTTCTGTTTCTGCTGGGGATCGAACTTAGGCTTTGTGCATGCTAAACCCGGGCTCTACTACTAAGCTGTACCTCCCTGGTCCCAAGAGTGTTTTTTCTTTTAAATGTTTTACACAGTGAGCAAACATAGCTACAAAAAATTGGAACATATTCTTTTTTATTTCTGGAGCGTTCTCTTTTTTGTTTCTGTAGGGTTTTCCTTCTTTCTAGAGCATTCTGAAGCATTCTTATTTCTGGAGTATTCGCTGTCTGATTTCTGTGGTCACTCTAATAGACATGTTGGCACTGGGTACAAACTTGCTTTCAGAATGCAGAATGGGCATGTGAGTTGGGGAGGAGGGAGGCTCCTTGGTAAGAAACTCTGCTCTTCCTTACTAACATTGATTACACAACACACACGCACCCATGCACAGCAACAAACCTGGGACCCTTGGCTAGAGGACACAGAGAGGCTCTGCCATTGGTAATCCCTCTCCATTACAGAGCACCGTCAGCGAATCCACCTTGATTGCCCTGCTGGCAGCAAGGAAGAACAAAATCCTAGAAATGAAAACATCTGAGCCCGATGCTGACGAGTCCTCTCTGAATGCTCGTCTCATTGCCTACGCCTCTGACCAGGTGAGTTACTCAGCACTGGTCATACCTGGTCAGTGCTTGGCTTCCGGGGTCTTAGTGTTTGAGTAATTTTCATCTAGACATGAGTACTCTGGGTTTCAGGGAAGTTCAGGCCTGGGGGTTGACTCTAGAACGGTAGGGAATGCCATCTTTCAAACATTCCTTTCTTTCAGTCTCAGTCTTCAACCATTTCTGGTCTTGTTCATCCCAGCAAGGCCCCACTGCTGACTGTTTTCCATGGCCCACCTAGGCTCACTCCTCAGTGGAGAAGGCTGGTTTGATTTCCCTTGTGAAGATGAGATTTCTGCCTGTGGATGATAACTTCTCACTCAGAGGAGAAGCTCTTCAGAAAGCCATTGAGGAAGACAAACAACAGGGCTTGGTGCCCGTCTTTGTAAGTCAGGACCTGCCCTTAAGAGTAGCATGATAGGACAGAGATGGTAGCAAACCAGGAATTTGGACAGAATCCTGGTAGGTAATGTGCTGCGAAAAAAAAAAAAAAAAAAAAAAAAAAAAAAAAAAAAAGAGAAATCCTCAAATCTAGTGTTTTATGTTATGAGGTGCTATTTCTCGGTGTGCTGTGAAATAAAATGTATGAGTAACCAGTGCTAAAAAGAAATGGAAGATCCTGCTGCATTTGTATAGCTCAGAGTGTGTATTGTTTTGTGAAATCTTTATTTCAAATATATGGTATGTAGAGTGGGTTGCTATGTAAAATATATTTCTTACGGCAGGTCATGGTAAATGCAGTATGAAATACGTACTGTGGTAGTGGAGGTGCAAATGTGTCACATGAGCCTTTATGTCTCTCTAGGTGTGTGCAACACTAGGGACCACTGGGGTCTGTGCATTTGACAGGCTGTCAGAGCTGGGCCCCATCTGTAAGTATCTGCCCTAACTGGCTAGGAAGATAAGGAATAAAGTTAAATATTTCTTAGAACAAGAACCTGAAACCAGTTCCATGGACGCATTCCCTTTGGTCAGTTTGGAGACTGGGGAGCAGAGGAAATCACCAAAAGTGACAAGGGCCACTTTCAGGTAGCCCAGGTCCTGGGCTTTGTCTAGTAGTGTGACAAAGGCTAGAACTGCTGTATTTTATTATGTTCTAGGAGGGCAAAAGGGGGTGAGTGTGCTAGTCAGCTCTGCACTGTGTACCGAGTAGCTCAGATAATGTGTGAGTGTGCTAGTCAGCTCTGCACTGCTGTACCGAGTAGTTCAGATAATGTGAGTGTGCTAGTCAGCTCTGCACTGCGGTACCGAGTAGTTCAGATAATGTGTGAGTGTGCTAGTCAGCTCTGCACTGTGTACCGAGTAGTTCAGATAATGTGTGAGTGTGCTAGTCGCTCTGCACTGCGGTACCGAGTAGTTCAGATAATGTGAGTGTGCTAGTCAGCTCTGCACTGTGTACCGAGTAGTTCAGATAATGTGTGAGTGTGCTAGTCAGCTCTGCACTGTGTACCGAGTCGTTCAGATGATGTGTGAGTGTGCTAGTCAGCTCTGCACTGCGGTACCAAGTAGTTCAGATAATGTGTGAGTGTGCTAGTCGCTCTGCACTGCGGTACCGAGTAGTTCAGATAATGTGAGCGTGCTAGTCAGCTCTGCACTGTGTACCGAGTCGTTCAGATGATGTGTGAGTGTGCTAGTCAGCTCTGCACTGCGGTACCAAGTAGTTCAGATAATGTGTGAGTGTGCTAGTCGCTCTGCACTGCGGTACCGAGTAGTTCAGATAATGTGAGCGTGCTAGTCAGCTCTGCACTGTGTACCGAGTCGTTCAGATGATGTGTGAGTGTGCTAGTCAGCTCTGCACTGCGGTACCAAGTAGTTCAGATAATGTGTGAGTGTGCTAGTCGCTCTGCACTGCGGTACCGAGTAGTTCAGATAATGTGAGCGTGCTAGTCAGCTCTGCACTGTGTACCGAGTCGTTCAGATGATGTGTGAGTGTGCTAGTCAGCTCTGCACTGCGGTACCAAGTAGTTCAGATAATGTGTGAGTGTGCTAGTCGCTCTGCACTGCGGTACCGAGTAGTTCAGATAATGTGAGCGTGCTAGTCAGCTCTGCACTGTGTACCGAGTCGTTCAGATGATGTGTGAGTGTGCTAGTCAGCTCTGCACTGCGGTACCAAGTAGTTCAGATAATGTGTGAGTGTGCTAGTCGCTCTGCACTGCGGTACCGAGTAGTTCAGATAATGTGAGCGTGCTAGTCAGCTCTGCACTGTGTACCGAGTAGTTCAGATAATGTGTGAGTGTGCTAGTCAGCTCTGCACTGCGTACCAAGTAGTTCAGATAATGTGTGAGTGTGCTAGTCGCTCTGCACTGCGGTACCGAGTAGTTCAGATAATGTGAGCGTGCTAGTCAGCTCTGCACTGTGTACCGAGTCGTTCAGATGATGTGTGAGTGTGCTAGTCAGCTCTGCACTGCGGTACCGAGTAGTTCAGATAATGAAATGATGAAGAGAAAGGTTTTTAAAAAGATTTATTTTTATTTTGTGTGTATGAGTGTTTTGCCTGCATGTATGTAGTATTGCCCCACATGTATGCATGGGCCAGAAGAGGGTATATATTCAGAGGCCAGAAGAGAGTGTTGGATCCTCTGGAACTGGAGTTAAGGACAGTTGTTAGCCATCATATAGGTGCTGGAAACTAAACCCAAGTCCTCTGCAAGGGCAGCCAGTGCTCTTAACTGCTGAACCATCTCCCCAGCCCTGAGAAATGATTTATGTTGGCTCACAATTTTAAAGGTTTCTAGTCCACGATCAGTTGGCCCTGTCACTTTTGGGCCTGGAGCAGGGCCCCAAATTGGGGTACATGTTGGAGAAAAACCAGTCACAGCATCACAAGTCAGAGAGAGGGAGATGAGATCAGAGTTGTACCTCCTCTTCAAGGCACACCCTTAGTGACCCGAAGACCTTTCACTAGGCTCTATTTGCTAAAGGTCTCACCACTTCTCAATAGCACCACCTGTGGAATAAGCTTTTTAGCACATGAGCTTTTGGGGGACATGGAAACCAGACCATAGAGGACCCAGGTTTTCTCAGCTTCTCACTCGTATGTCAGAATCTACTTGAAGCTGCATCTAAACAGAGTGAGGGAAGCACAGTGAAATCGTTTCTGTTCTGTCTCTGGAAAGGAAAAGAGTCTGGCAGGGGAAGCCATGGGAGAGATAAGACAGAAGAAACCCAAAGGTAATTGCTTGATTCCCCAGTGAGAAGCCCACCAAGGGCACATGTCTCTCTGTTGTGTCAGATACACTGACATTGCTTTCTGGGCTACAGAGCAGTGAGTTTTGTGCCAGAATGTTCTAGGTTGAGGCCAAGGGTATAGCGGCCCTCTGGCAGGTGAGAGCAGATTAGGAGGTAGCAGGACCGCTTTAGTTCCATCTCCTCATCCCCCAGCCCCCCATGTCACCCTATCTCCACAGCCAGTGGTGACTCCTTTAGCAAAATGCATCATTCTCCCAGGCTCCTCTTTGCAGCCTGCGTCCGTGTTGGCTAGGCGAGTGATGCCCTTTGGCAGGCCGGTAGTAACTTCATGCCTCCCCCGTAGCAGCTAACATTTGCTTCTTCAGGTACCAGTGAGGGACTGTGGCTTCACATTGATGCTGCTTATGCGGGCACTGCCTTCCTGTGCCCTGAGCTCCGGGGGTTCCTGAGTGGCATTGAGTATGCAGACTCCTTCACGTTTAATCCTTCTAAGTGGATGATGGTACACTTTGACTGTACTGGGTTCTGGTGAGTCAAGGCCTGAGCACACGAGAAAGCCTTGCTTCCTTAGAGAAATCTCAGTCACTAATACCCACCTGGAAACCCACAGGGTCAAGGACAAGTACAAGCTGCAGCAGACCTTCAGTGTGAACCCCATCTACCTCAGGCATGCCAACTCGGGTGTGGCCACGGACTTCATGGTGAGTTTCCAGGAGTGGACAGCCTATGGCCTCTAAGGTGGGGATTGGTTGACCTGGCCCCTGAAGTTCCACATGTCCCTCCCTTCAGAAGACAGCACACTATGAGCTTGCCACATAGCATTGCCACCTTGGGTTTCAAGTTGTCTACAAGTCCACAATATGAAACCCAGAAAACTTAATCCCCCACCGAAATCATAGTTCCTGAATCTTTTTGGTTTGTTTTCTCCCCAGAAGTATTCTCTCACTTCAGATAGATCGCTTTCCTTCTCCATCCTGGCTTACTAGGCAGCAGGGAGGGTGGGATATTTCCTTGGGTGGGAAAGAGGCTTCTTGTTTGAATTCCTTGCATGTCACTATCCTTGTCAGAGGCAAGGCAAGGGCTCTGTGGTGTTCGTGACAAGAATCCCTTCACAAGACTCTTGATGTCTTCAGGCCCTCCCAGCTGCCTGCCCCTCAACTTCCTCACACCCTCAGCATGTACCATGTCTTGGGAAAGCAAGTTTTTGGATTTACTCTTCAATTTGAAGATGAGTCCCTAGTTTTAAGCAAGGCATGATTGTAGATAAACATGCTACAGACCACATGACCAATGAAAGGTTGGAAAGGCAAACATAGTGTGCTTGGTTTGGAGTTCCGTGCAGCTGAGAATATTTGGAAAACCCATCCGAAGTCTCTGAGCTTTGGGGCAGTGGCACTGACTTCACAGGGTATTGTGAGGCTTTAGTGCGAACATCCATGTCAATCACTTATCACAGAACCTGAGTGGGAAATGCTCAACAAATGGTATGCATAAAATTCCTAAAAGGTCTTCTAAACTGCACAGGTTTGCTATTACAACGTGACCAAACATGTAAGTGCTAATGCCAGATTGCCTGGGTTTGAAGCCATGTTCCCCTACTGGGCAGTTTTAAGAAAATGACTTGAACTCTATGTCTAGGTTTCTCTGTGTGAATGAAGACAGTGGCAGTTCCGCTTTCTAGGCTTGCTCTGAAAATTAAACGAATTAATACCTTGTTGTACTGAAAGCAACACTGGACACCTGAGAGTCAGTCTTGGTGAAGAGCTGGAGTGTCTTACCTCCTTGGACATCAGAAATGTCTTTCCCTTTTTTTTTAAAATTAATTTTAAAAATTTAATAACAACATGATTAGAAGAAGCATTTCATTACAACTTTAACACATTCAGTAACAATTTCCAGAGCAAGGCTACATCTCTTTCAAAAGTGGCTGTAAATTTTTAGGTTCACAGTTGGGTTAATACAGTTATACAATATTGAACTCAGTATAAACCCTGTACGACATAAAATTGAATGAGTTTTTACCCTTTAAAGAAGATCTCCATTTCATTTTAAAATACGCTGTTTCCTACATTTTTAATGCTACTAACACTTAGATGTTTGCACATGTGTCTTTGATCTCTGTGTATCTGATGATGACTAGTCACAGTCGGTTACTCTCAGATCCTTAGTACTCTGCCTTGTGTCTTTCCCTTTTAGTTCTGTGGTAATAGCTCTGGCATCACTGGACTATATTGACAGTCCTCCCTTGGATTAGTGCATTCTTCCTTGAGAGTTGTGAAGGTTTCGGACCCTCTAGGGGTGAATAAAGATAGATGATTCCTCTTGCCCTCTCTGATGGTATTCCAAAAAATCTGAATGGAAAAAAAATCTAAATTCTACAGCAGTTATCTTTAGGGCTAGTTTTGATTCTGGCTGTGAAGTGATGCCCGTGATTCTAAGAATGTATTTGGATCTTGATAAATGAAGCTCATAATCTTTGACCAATCTATTTAGAAATCATCCACTGGCCACAACATCTCAAGTCTTTCCTGAGGCTCAGTACCATCAGTTTGGCCTGTGGGATTTTTGCTGTTGCTTTTTAAAATATATTTTATTTATTATTTTTATTATTTTATATGTATGAGTGTATTGCCTGCATGTATGTGAGTGCAATGCCTTGGAGGTCAGAAGAGGCCTTCGGATTCCCCTGGAACTGGAGTTAAGGACGGTTCGTAGCTGCCATGTGGGTGCTGGGAATCAAACCCGGGTCCTCTGCAAGAGCAGTCAGTTCTCTTAACCGCTGAGCCATCTCTCCAGCCCGCTTTTTGTTTTTTGAGACAGAGTACGGTATTCCAAGCTGACCTGGAAGTCACTGTGTATGTAGTTCAAGCTGGCTAGAAACTCACTATGTTTTTCAGGCCAGCCTGGAACTCACTGTGATGTCCAGGCTGGCCTTGAACCTGCGCTAGTCCTCTGCCTCGTTTCCTGGGTGCAAGAATTGTAGGTGTAAGTCACCATGTCTGTCTTTTTAAAGTTTTTTTCTGTTTTCTAGGTAGCAAAAGCATTAAATTAGAGCTGGGTGTGGTAGCACATACCTGTAAGCACAGTACTTGGGAGACCAATAGGAGGACAGAGAGGTCAAGACCAGTTAAAATATATAGTGAGACTGTTTTAAAAACAAACTTTTCCCAGTGCTGGTCCAGAGAATCGTCCTTGTTTTGCTGCTGCATCCAGAAGGTACTGTTCTGTGTTCATCGTTTCCCATGTGGATTTTTAAAAAAGTGTAATTAAATGAATTTGACATAGGTTCAACAAAACGCCTTCAATTCTCAGGAGGATAGTAGTTCCAACTTACAAGGTTCAGTATCTTCAAATCACCTTTTTTTTTTTTTTTTTTTTTTTTTTTTTTTTTTTGAGATAGCCTCTAATGTAGTTCAGGCTGACTTTGAACTCACTATGTAGACCTTAAACTTTGATTTCTCCTGTCTCCACCTCCAGAATTCTGAACTCAGACATGTGCCATTCATGCCCAATTTATGCTGTGCTGAGGATCAGACCCAGGGCTTCATGAATGCTAGGCAAGCATTCTACCTACTGAACTATATCCTCAGTTCTGTCCTGGAAGGTGTACTATTACTTTCACAATGCTAGTAGTCCCTGAGTATAAAGTACCCGGAGAGATATTCATGACTCAAAACTCCAGTGTTGTTTGAGGGTCACCGATAATGCGCTCTTAGAAACAAGCTGAGTCTCTGGGAA
This sequence comes from Nannospalax galili, assembly GCF_000622305.1. Classification (NCBI taxonomy): domain Eukaryota; kingdom Metazoa; phylum Chordata; class Mammalia; order Rodentia; family Spalacidae; genus Nannospalax; species Nannospalax galili. The sequence continues at coordinate 2,108,584 of NW_008337053.1, read as the reverse complement.
TGCCTTTCTCAGCTGTTCTCATTTGAGAGCATCTCCAGGGCAGGAAGCTTCCATCCCACGTTACTGTGTACTCCAACACATTTAATTTTCAAGTCTGCAAAGAAAGTTACAGAACAATGAAACTGCTCTCTGTGGTAATCCCGAGGTCCTCATAGCTGCTCTGACTCATATTCCAAGCTTTTTTTTTGCACCCAGGTGGCTGTGGTTTTAAATAGAAGCTTAGCCCTGTTCTGAGAGGAACTAGAAACGGAGGCAATCCAGGAGAAGAGATGCAGGTGCCAAATTTGGGAAGGGGAGCTTTGGAATCATCTAGAATCAGGGCTAGTGTCTGTGCCGTCAGTGAAGCTCTTCTGCACTTCATTTCACACCTCTCCAGTGTAGAGAGTACCAACAGAAGGCAGACTTATACAACTTTAAGGACAGAGCAGGCTGGGAGAAAACTCAAGGTAAATAAGTGTCCTACCAGTCATTCTAAGTACTAATTTCCAGATCCAGGAGAAATTAGCTAAAACAATTTCTGGGTCTGTAACGTTTGGTTTTGGAAGAATGCCAAGAAGAATTGGGAGTGAATATTGTGAGATTAGTGAAAATCGCAATGGAAATGATCCCCGCCTCTCCCTGTTAACTGTCTGGTGAAAATTAATTTTACCACAATCATCTAGAAACCAGGATATTTTAGAGGGAGCTCCCAGTACCCACTTACTCTGCTTGATTGTACTTTGACAAGGGGTTGGGACCCATGTTTATTCCCTGCTTCATGGATTTCTGCCCTTTTCCTAGATTTTGATGCCCTCTGCTGGCAAAAAAAAAGTCCTTGTGTTGGTCCTTCACCAGAACTTTGCTTGGAAATCCAAGGTTTAGTGTGTTCTTGCGGGAGATAAATTGTCCGTCACACAAGGGTAATGTACTAGCTGCCCCTGGCTTGGGGAGCTAGGGTGAAAGATGAAGGTGAGGGTATTGGTGAGGATTTGGTAATCCTGTGGAGAGAGGCAGTTAAATATTTGACTTGAAAATTTTTTTGTGTTGGCAGAAATTGTGGTGGAAGCTTTCTGACATCTGAAGGAAGGGTTGGGAGATGCAAATGTTTTCCAAACCATTTGCTGAGAAATTAGTTCAGAAATTTTCAAATCCATGGTAACTGCAACTGAAACTTTGAACTTCAAACTTTCTTTCTTTCTTTCTTTCTTTCTTTCTTTCTTTCTTTCTTTCTTTCTTTCTCTCTCTCTCTCTCTCTTCCTTCCTTCCTTCCTTCCTTCCTTCCTTCCTTCCTTCCTTCCTTCCTTCCTTCCTTCCTTCCTTTCTTTCTTTCTTTTTCTTTTTCTTTTTGTCTTTTGAAACAGAGTCTCCCTGTAGCCTCAGCTGGCTTGGAACTCACTATGTCACTATGTAGACCAGGCTGGTTCTGAACTCAGGGCCTCTGCCTCCCGAGTGCTAGGATTAAAGGTGTGTACCGCCATGCTCGGCTGAACTTCAAGCTCTTTAGAATTGATACCAGAACAAAGGGTCAATTTTAGTCTGAGGCAGACAGTCAGGTGCTCATCTGAAATCTGAAAGCTTGAGAGATGCGTCAGAGGTCACAGGAGTCTCACAGGCAAAAGCCAGAAAGTGGCAGTGAGGTTTTAATAAGGACTAATTGATGTCATTCGTAGCTCACATCGTCTAAACAGTCTACACTGGCTTACCATCCTCTGAGTTTTTGCATCTATTGCCCTTAGGAGGTGGCATCCATTTTCCTGGCAGGTGCTTTTTGATCTGTGTCACTGATGAGCCAGCAAGGTAGCTCTGCCCAAGGACATACAAGGTACTAAGTGGGAGAGTTGGAGGAGCACCCCAGCTCTGCCAAGCCCCGGTGTTTGAGCTCTTAATTACTATACTTTTAGCCACTATACATTTTGAGAAGAATAAAAATAGAGCTTTAATTTCTGCTTTTCAAGGAACTTGCCTCTTTGGAATTTCTAGACTGGGATGAAATGTCTAAAACAGCAATTTCCGTGATGTGTCCTTCCTATTGGCTGCAGGTCACAGGCTTGGTTTGCAGTTGCACTGCTGTATCAGTGGATACCTTCTGGATAACTTTGCCAAGGTTTGCTCCTTAGCAACAGTTTCAGGAGTCATGGCAACACCATCCACCCCAGGAGGGCTGGACAGGCAATACACAATGCTGTGAGTACCCAAGGGAGTGGGCACCTTGTTTCTAACCATGGTCTCTCGTGTTCTTTTGTTTCTAGCATTGGCAGATCCCCCTGAGCCGACGATTTCGCTCTATTAAGCTCTGGTTCGTGATTCGGTCCTTCGGGGTGAAGAACCTTCAGGCTCATGTCAGACATGTATGTAGTGTGAACCACATGGGACTGAGTCCACTTGTGTTGTTTTGTTTTTTCATAGGGAGGGAGACTTGTCTCCATTTTTGCCCAAGGGATCCTTAGTGTCTGACTCAGGTGCTACAGCCCGAGGAGGGGCTTCTGGGATTTGATTACTGGTTCTCTAGAGTATCCCTGTTTGATATAGCCCCTTTGGGCTGTCTGTAATTTGTAGCTCACATTGCTTATGTTCTAAACTGTCAATATTAATGACATTTATTTACCAGTTTCTTGTGAGTTTGTTTGTATCTGTTGTCCTATCACTTCCTTGAGTGTATTTCACTTTCCTTTCGCTGTCATTGAGAACTGGGCACTGCTAGCTAGCTCAAAAGCCTAGTTTACAGAACAGAAAGAGAAGTTTACAGAAGAGAAAGAGAAGATAAGTCAAAGGGCAGTATGTATGGCCAAAGTGAGGCCATATCTTTTTTTGTGGGGGACACCCCGATTGTCACAGCTGGCTGAAATTATACTCACCGCTAATGGTGATGCCTCAGCTCCAGCACCTCTGGCTTGCAGAGAGACCTCCCTGCCTTTCCTGTTCAATTCAATAACCACAGAATTATTGTGCTAGGAAAGGGACACTCATGTTGTTCATTGAACAAGGAGACATTGAGCTGAGCACTTGGGCCAGTGGCATTTCTAAACAGCTGACTCAAAAACACTATTTAATCACTAAGCATATTGTTTCCTTTCCACTTTTCCTCCAGGGAATTCCTTCTTCATTTAACAAACCAGAACAAAATAAAACGGTGAGGGCAGTAACTAGACTTAGCAGTGAGTAGTTGCCACTTAGCACACTGTGGGACCTCAGGCACCGTGCACCCTCCTACTCAAGATCAGAGGGTAGTGGGTGGGGAATTTAAGACAATGGAAGTGCCAAATAAGCATAGATTTCTTTTGCCTACTGCTTGGGATTGGATATTCAACAAGTAGGTAGGTGCTGGGCCACCATCGCCAACGCTACCTTCTGCCAGCCAACCCTCTAATGACCCTTGTTCTCCTACTGTTTTATCACACCAGCTCACACCTTGGGCCTGCTTTGTTTGATTACCAGTCTGCACCTCAGCTTGGGCATTTCACAGACACATCCAAACCCCATGGCCGTGCTATGCCTGCACCCCGCCTTGTCCATCATAGACAGTGCCTTTTCCTCTCCAGAAGGTGTTAAGCTTCTTTGGGTATTCTTCCTGTCTGAGTCTGAGTCTCTGCTTCTGTGGTATCCCCAGGGTCACCTGTTCAAATGCACTTGAACGACTAGGAGCAAAGACATGACAGTGAAGATGAATGAAAATGGAGTTATTTGATATGAGTGAATTTTATCTTTCTCTTCTTTGGGGGTCTTTTTTGGAGACAGGGTCTCCCTGTAGCTCCAGCTGGCCTGGAACTCATTATGTAGACCAGGCTGTCCTTGAATTCACAGAGATTTGCCTTCCTCTGCCTCCTGAGTGCTGGAATTAAAAGCGTGTGCCACCATGCCTGGAGAATTTTCTCTCTTTAAACTGTGATTGTGTTATTACTTGCACAGTACTTTCAATTAAAAAATACATATTGGCTGGGCATGGTGGCACACGCCTTTAATCCCAGCACTCGGGAGGCAGAGGCAGGCAGATCTCTGTGAGTTCAAGGCCACATAGTGAGTTCCAGGCCAGCTGGGGCTACAGAAAGACCCTGTCTCAAAAGACCCCCCCACAAAAAAAAACATATCATGCCTCATTAGAATAGGTGGTCACTCAGATCAGGTAAGGCTCAGAGACGGTAACTGTCTGGCCCAAGAATGAAAGGCCTAGGACTTTATTCTAACCTGATTAGTCTCAAGCCCTTTCTCTGTAGTCATGGCTGCCTCTTACAGTGCTGAGTTCTTGAAATCAAGCTCTTAGAAAGCTTTGTATTCCTACCCTACAGAGTGGTGCTTTATAGATTTGAATTTTAGTTTTACCTTTAAGATTTTTTTATTTATTATTTTTATTTTATGTGTATGCATGTATTGCCTGCATGTAGGTAAGTGCATCCGTGTCGTGCAATGCCTTCGGAGGACAAAAGAGGCTGTCGGATCCCCTGGGACTGGAGTTATGGACAGTTGTTAGCTTCCATGTGGGTGCTGGGATTCAAACTCAAGTCTTCTGCAAAACAACCAGTGTTCTTAACCGCTGAGCCATCTCTCGAGCCCCTAGTTTTACCTTTTTATGACCCTGGGCAGATTACTTAATCATTCTGTATTTGCCCTCTGGATTTATAACGTGAAAATTTGGTAATGCCATTCTCAAAGGTTAAATGAGATAATACACATGCAGTTCTTAGCACAGGGCTTGATAGTTAATAGTTATTCCCCCACTTTGATTTTTCTTATCTTTTTTTTTTGTTTGTTTGTTTGTTTTGAGACAGGGTCTCCCTGTAGCCGCAGCTGGCCTGGACCTTGTTATGTAGACCAGGCTGGCTCCAGTCTCACAGAGATCTACATGCCTCTGCCTCCCAAGTGTTGGGATTAAAGGCGTATGCCATCATATTCTTCCATTGTTTTAATTGCTATTTTTTATTTTACACGTGTGAGTGTATTGTGCATGGATGTAAGTGCACCCGTATCATGCAATGCTCTTGGAGGTCAGAAGAGAACATCAGATTTCATGGAACCGGAGTTATGGATGATTGTTAGCCACCATGTGGATGCTGGGATCGAACCTGGGTCCTCTGCAAGAGCAGCCAGTGCTCTTGACCACTGAGCAACCATCTCCCCAGCCCCCATATTTTTAAAACTTTTTACAAAAGGTATAGCCCAGGCTGACCTCAAACTTGTCCTCTTCAGGACTTGCCAGGCATCCCTACCTCAACCGGGTGTTTTTCTTTCTAATGATAAAAATTGTTGTTACCATCACCATCTCCATTACCTACAGCAGAGATTGGAAAACTTATGTAAAAAGCCAGATACTCAAAAAGGAAGGAAGAAAAAGAAAAAAAAATACTGTTTTGTGGTTTTCACAGTCTCTGTTGTGACTATCTAACCCTGTCCTTGTAACACAAAGCCATCATAAACAATATATGAACACATGGGCACAGCTGAGTGTTTTCTAAAAAACCTGTTGAGAAAAGAAGTGGACCTCTGGCTGCTTCTCCCTGGCAAGTGGTGTGGGTGTGACTGCCCAGGAGGGAGTGCTGTTCTCATCCCCAGGAGGGGGCTCTGTGGTAGCCAGCTACCTGTGCTGCATCCTCCCCCAGGCCTCTGTTCTAGCTTGTAAACAGCTTGCATCATCGGAGGGAGCAGAGAGTGGCAGGAGGAGAAAGTGCTCCATATCCGGACCACCTGCCTTCTGCCACTTGGGCCTTGGGACAGTCCCTTTCCTTGGCTTCTCCTAGAAAGTTAGGAGGTTGACCAAGCTGCGCTCTAGGTCTTTTTCTTTGCCCCAGAGCATCAGCTTCATGTTCCTTAGCATGGTTTGTAGTCTGCACCTGAGATACCTTCGTGGGACATTTTAGAGTTTAGAGAATTTTGGCAGGGCAGGTGGTGGAAATGTGCCTGGAGGGGGAAGGAGTTGTAGGGCTGAATCATGACAAGTTTAGAAAACCAAGAGGAGCTAGAGAACACTTGGAATGCTTTCCCAAGGGTGGAGACTGGGACTTTGTGGGGCTTGGTTGGGGCTGTAGCTCAGTGGGTAGACTGCTTACCTCCCAGTACACAAAGCCCTGTGTTCGGTCCCCAGGGCCACATGAACCTCATGTGGTGGTATGCCTGTCATTGTGGCACTGGAGAAAGGATCAGGTGTTCAGGGTCATCCTCAGCTACATAGTGAGTTTGAGGCCAGCCTGGGAGACATGAGAGCCTGTCTCAAGAAAACAAAACGAAACAAAACAAAACAAAACGTTCTTGGGGCAGCGATTAATGATTAGAGACTGAGACAGGCCATAAGTTGGAGAGAGAAAATGAAGCAACTGAAAGTTGGTACAAATTGCCCAGTGTTTCCTCATGGTCAAGGACAATCGGCTGAATCTCTTGCCTTCCCTTGAGCAGCAGGTGCACCAGTTGATAAAAATCACTTAGTGGAAATAGTATGAAAGAAAAGACAAATCTTGTCTTTTTTTTTTTTTTTTGAGACAGGGTCTTCTGCGGTCTAGGCTGGCTACAAACTTAGCTGTGAAGCTGAGAAGGATGACCCTGGACCTTTTCTTTTCCCTCTCTTTTTCTCTCTCAACAGACTCTCATTATATAGCCTTGGTTGGTCTGGAACACAATACATAGACCAAACTGGCCTCAGAGATCTACTTGCTTCTACCTCCCCAGTGCTGGGGTCAAAGGCATTCACCACCATGCTTGGTTTTGTTCTGTTGTGGAGACTGAACCCAGGATTTCACGCATGCTAGGCAACTGTTCTGCCAGTTGAGCTGCATTCCCAGCCCAGTCCTGTCCTTGTTTATTTAAAAATTCTAGGTATAAGTTAAACCCAAGAAAACCAGAGGAAAAATGAAAAGATGATGTAATGTTTAATAAAAGATTAATTTGATGGGCTGGGGAGATGGCTCAGTGGTTAAGAACACTGGCTGTTCTTGCAGAAGACCGGGTTCGAATCCCAGCACCCACATGGCAGCTAACAACTGTCCGTAACTCCAGTTCCAGGGGATCCGACACCCTCTTCTGTCCTCCGTGGGCATTGCACAACACGGGTGCACTTACCTACACACAGGCAATACACACATACACATAAAAATAATAAAATATTTAAAAAAGATTAATTTGACACGAAATCTTGGTGATACAATATACATAACAACTGGGTGTGGTGGCACACACCTTAATCCCAGCACTTGGGAGGAAGAGGCAGGTGGATTTTCTATGAGTTCGAGGCCAGCCTGGTCCACATAGTGAGTTCCAGGCTAGCTGGGGTTACAGGCAGACCCTGTCTCAACAAAACAAAACAAAACAAAAAATATACATAGCATATAATGTAGCATGTTTTGGCATACAGTTTAGTGTGATAGTACCTATACCAACAATATCAGATGAGTATCACTAGTTCTAGAACATTTCATCATCCCAAGCAGGAACTCTGCACTTATGAACTAGATGCAGAGGCTTTTCCACGGTATAGATAGTGATATATAAAAATTAAGTTTCCTGTGGAGTGCCAGTTAAAAAGGATGAGAGGGCCTTTGAGGTACAGTGTCAAGAGCTTGGTGAGCTTCAGAGGCAAGTCAGCCTATGCAGAGGCAAGAGTGTTGCTTAGCCCTGTGTGCATTAGCTAGAGTGTATCTCTCTCTAGATACTGAATTAAGGTTCTTACCTGCTCCTTTGGCTGTGGAGAAACTGAGAAGCTGGATTGGAGGTTGGTTGCCTGAGTTACAAAGCACACAGCTTTTGAGTTCTGGGGCTAAGTTGAAAGAGAACCCTGAGATAAAAGTTCTCTGAGGTGATAGGAAACAAGATAGTGGAGGTTTTCTAGCTTGAGTATGAGCTAACTGAAATGGAGAAGACAGGAGACAGTGCCCTCTCAGGTCTCCATGCCTCATCTGTCACTGGCCTAAATGTGTGTGTGAAAGTTGGTGGAGTTTGTTTCTTGCCAGACTGTTAATCCCAGTTTTTCTACATTTACAATTCCAGGGCATGGAAATGGCGAAATATTTTGAATCTTTGGTCAGAAATGACCCTTTCTTTGAAATTCCTGCCAAGAGACACCTCGGTCTGGTGGTTTTCCGTCTGAAGGTAATGCCCTCTTCCATGGCTCCCTGGGAGAGATGTTGTTTGGTATTTTCAGAGTCGAGTGGTTGTTGAGTCTCTTAGACCACTAAATGTTGGACTCTGAGGAATGTGTACAGGGATGTGATAGACTCCAATTCTCTTTGTCCTTCAAACAGGGTCCTAACTGTCTCACAGAAAGTGTGTTAAAGGAAATAGCCAAAGCTGGTCAGCTCTTCCTCATCCCAGCCACTGTCCAGGACAAGCTGATCATCCGTTTCACCGTGACATCCCAATTTACCACCAAGGATGACATCTTGAGAGATTGGAACCTCATCCGAGATGCTGCCACTCTCGTCCTGAGCCAGCACTGCACTTCCCAGCCAACCCCTCGGGAAAGGAGCCTCATCCCTCCAATCAGAACCCTGGCCAGTGGATTATCCCTGGAGTCTGTCAATGAGGGAGGAGATGATCCAGCCCAGGCCAGGAAGATCATCAAGCAGCCCCAGCACATGGGAACCAGTCTGGTGAGAAGGGAAGACAGCTGTGACCTTGACAGTCTGCTGGATCCTCTTGATGACTGCTTTTCAGAAGAGGCCTCAGATGGCAGCAAGCACAAGCTGTCGTCCTTTCTGTTCAGCTACCTGTCGGTGCAGAGTAAGAAGACAGTACGATCCCTCAGTTGCAACAGTGTACCCATGAGTGCTCAGAAGCCACTGCCCACAGATGGTTCTACAAAGAATGGGGGCTCCTCCCGGGTCAGGATCTTTTCCAGGTTTCCGGAAGAAATGATGATGATGAAGAAAAGTGCCTTCAAAAAGCTGATCAAGTTCTACAGTGTCCCCAGCTTTCCTGAATGTAGCTCTCAGTGTGGGCTCCAGCTGCCCTGCTGCCCCCTGCAGGCCATGGTGTAGACAGGCGTCATCAACCAGAATCCAAAGATGTGCGTCAGGGAGTCTGTGACCTCCTCAAAATTGTGTGCCGTTTGTGTGCTTCTGTATATGTGCACTGGAAGGGGGAGTAAGTCCATAATTTTGATCAGATTCTCACAGGGGTTCATGACCAACAATGGGATGTAATTGAAGAGTTTAAGCCATAATGAACAAGAGGCTTCCAGTAGCTTGTCAGACAGAAAGGGCCCCCATTGGTGTACTGACAGGCAGCTTCTGTGGCTCAGCTTGTAGTATGAAATTTCATCTAGAAATAAATTGTGCTTATCTCTGAAATAAAGCATACTGTGTTTGACTTATTTGACACCTAAAACATTGATAAACTAATGAAGCTTCACCTGGGGCAGGTATCTTATCGATTCTGTGCTTCAGACTCCTGTTGATTTTAACTTAATTGTGAGAAAATGGAGTTGGAGTAGCCCTTGGTAGTGAAGAAGGAAGGCAGCTTGTGTTTTTTTTAAAAAATATTTTATTCTTATTTTGTGTATGAGTATTGCCTGCATGTATGTGAGTGCACCCGTGTCATGCAATGCCACAGAGGTCAGAAAAGGGCTTCAGATTCCCCTGGAACTGGAGTTAAGGATGGTTCCTAGCTGCCGTGTGGGTGCTGGGAATCAAACCCGGGTCCTCTGCAAGAGCAGTCAGTGCTCTTAACTGCTGAGCCATCTCTCCAGCCCCACATCTTGTAGTTTTAAAGCATCCATTCTCAGTTAACATTGTGGCTTTCCAGTTTGTTCATGTAAAATTCTGTCCTCGCCTGAGGCAGAGGTGTCCTTGTTTGCCCTGGAATTGCCTGGGGAAAGAGTCTTTTAAAAAAACACTAATTTCTGGGCCTGTGGAGGTGGTTCAGCAGTTAAGAGCATGCATTGCTCTTGCAGATCAGAGTTTGGTTCCCAGGACCTGTGTTGGGAGACTCACAACTGTCTATAATTCCAGCTCCAGGCCATGTGATGCCTCTGGTGTCTGTGGACACCTGCACTCATGTGCACACACACACACACACACACACACACACACACACACACACAAATAAAATGAAAAAAATTCTGATATTGGTACTCCACTCCCAGAAATCTTGAGCTAGTTGGTATGGTACAGCCCTGAGCTATAGGGTCTGATCGATGCCCCAGCTGATGCTAACGTGAAGCAATATTTGAGGACCATTGCTAACCTCACTGCTTTCTGAAAGGGGTGAGGGTCAGAAGTATTGGTATCCCCAGGTGGTGGTTTTCAACTTTGAGTCTGCATATGATTCAACAGGAAGGCTTGTTAAAACCGATCGCTAGACCTACTCCCAGAGCTTTTGATTCTGTAGTTTTGGGATGGGGCCCAAGACTTTGCATGCCTGCTCCCTGCTCCCAAGTGATGGCTGGTGCTCTGGTTCAGGGAACATACCATAAATACTAGTCCATGATGTTCTCTTCCTGCAAGTGCTAGGTGGCACCTAACTGATATCAATTAGCTTTGTGACTCTTGATACCAGGCCTATTTTTGGTCTACACTTTGAGCCTCAGAATAAGATAATTCAGCTCTGACTTAATGCTAACTAAGCACGCATGATGTATTATTTGGGGTGCTTTTTATCTATGCTAATCGCTCCCCAAATATGACCCTTGACAAACAATATCAGCCTTACACTGAAATTTGTTAGAAAGTCTGATTAAGCTTCCAACTCTAGTGAGTTGGGACCTAGAACTTCGTATTTAAATTTTTTTTTATTTTTATGGGTGTATAGCCAGAATGTATGTAAATGCACCTGTGTCCTGTGTTGTGCAGAGCCTGGTGTTCAGAGGGGTTGGATTCCCCTGGAACTTTGTCTTTCTCTCTCCCTCCTTCCCTCCTTCCCTCCTTTCCTCCCTCCCTCCCTCTCTTTCTTTCTTTTCCCCAAAAGTGATTCTCAGTGTTCAGGTGTAAGATTTGGATCATCTTCCTCAATAGAAAAGCTTATGTGGAAGACTGCAGAGTTGTTTGAAGAATAGGCAACACATTCTTGGGCCCCATCCTGGACCCAGCACATTCTTTACTATGTACCAGGTGTTTGGATGAGCAATATATCACAGTCTCTGCTCTCATTGAGCTTTTAGCTTCACAGATGAATGGAATCTGCACAAAAGGAAACTGACACTCTTAGTGGAATGGAGCCCTTCATCTAATGTTCTGTGTGCTCTGGGAGACTATACTAGAATGGTGTTGGTCAGTCAGCGCACCTCCCTTGGAGCAGTGCTGATGGTGTGAGTGGCACTGTCATCTTTCTTGCTCGCTGTCTCATGAGAGATTTCCTGTTGGCCATCAGCCATCATGATTATTAATATTATTATTTTTAAATTTGTTTTTGGAGCTGAGGACCGAACCCAGGGCCTTGCGCTTGCTAGGCAAGCACTCTACCACTTAGCTAAATCCCCAAGCCCTATTATTTTTAATTTTTTTTATTATTTTTATTTTATGTGTGTGTGTTGCCTGCATGTGGGTAAGTGCACCCGTGTCATGCAATGCCTGCGGAGATCAGAAGAGGTCATTGGATCCCCCGGGACTGGAGTTATAGACAGTTGTTAGCTGCTATGTGGGTGCTGGGATTTGAACCTGGGTCTTCTGCAAGAACAACCAATGTTCTTAACCGCTGAGCCATCTCTCCAACCCCTATTTTTAATTTTTAATTGAATTTTTGTGTATTTCATGCAGAACATCTCAATCAGTCTTACTAATCTTTACACCCCCTTCCTCACCGGCACCCTCCCATAGCCCCCCACTGGAATTTATACATTCTGTCATTCGTATTAAGGCCTGTTGTGTCAAGTTAGTGTCCCCAGATGTTTTCTCGGTACAAGTTCATCCACTGAGGTCTAGCCAATCTATCTTGAGTCCCCTCCTCACCCAGCAGTAATCAGTTGCCAATATTTCTTCAGCTAAGATTGGGGCCTGCTGTCCACTTCCATAGTTCTATGCTGGGTTTTGTCTGCTTAAGTTTGCATGGGGCTTGTGCATGCTGACACCATTGCTGTGGGTTCATATGAGCAGGGTTCAGGAGCTCATAGGATGCTATTTCTATTTGGTCATGTGCCTCCTTCCTGGCTCTTACAATCTTTCTGCCCTCTTTTCTGAAATGGTCCTTGAGCCCCGGGTTGGTGAAGTTTAATAGAGGAGTCCTGTCCAAGGACCAGCATTCTGCAGACTCTTGGTCCCTATGCTTTGGCCATTTGTGACCTTTTGTATTTCTGGCCCTCTGTTGCATGAGGGAGCTTCAGTAATGAGAACTGAGATATTCATTAGTTCCCCTTTACCCCTTGTTCTATGTTCTGTGAGTCTTAGGTATAGAGGTTGCATTGTAGTTGTGATACTTAGTGTTGGACAATTCACAGACAATGTGTGTGATCAGTTGTGGTATTCTGTAATAGTCCCCATCTGGTGCAAAAGAAGCTTCTTTGATGAGTGGTAACTGGGATATTTGTCTGTAATATAAAGATACATAGTTTGCACATAGACTTGGGGTCTTCTCTAAGATCTATGACCTTTCTAGCCATGTGTATTTGGCTGTGTTTACACACATGAGTTTCCTTCCATTGAGTGGGCTTTTAGTCCAATTAGATAGCTGTTGATTGCCCCCAAGATAAAAGTGCCACAACTGCACCAATGTTGTATGCTGTGCAGGTCATTGATGTGGTTATTTGGTCTTGAACTGGGTTTGGACCATTGATTGATGTTCTCCCTTAGCACCTTGTGTAGTGCTCTCCAAAGCTATGAGAGCTAACCTTCAGGGGAAGTGGCTTCCAGGTCAGTTCCAGCTCCATTGCTTCAAATCCCTTGTCTCTGTCTTCAGCAGTAGGGTCTACCTTCAAGTTCTGGGAGGCAATCAAGGGCTGTGGCAATAACCTGTGTAATTTTGGGAGTCTCTTGGACCACTCTGGCCAACAACTCGAAGGAAAGTTTCTCCTGTCTGGCACTGTTTATTATTATACAGCCTTCAGCTATACACATGGACTAATGTAGAGATACTGTATGTGTAATTTGTTGTTAGGTTGAACTAATATGATTCCTTCTTGTTGTTTATACTAGGTAGGCATTCTCTCTCTCTCTCTCTCTCTCTCTCTCTCTCTCTCTCTCTCGTCTGTCTAACCCTTCCACCATGGCTTCCCCATTTAAAGCGTCCCCATTTTCCCCATTTCTCCCTTGATAATACCAGTCTCTTATAGTCCCACCCCTCTTGAGCTCCTTCTTTCCCTTTATCCCCGAAATTCCTTGTATTACCCTCCCTCCTCTCTTGCACATGATTATTGTTATTGATGAGAGTCTGTGACATATGGTGAGGACTCTGACCTTCCTTCAAAGGGGCTTTTCAGACCTTCAGGATCTGACCTGATTTCTCAAAGTCTTAGAAAACTCCACAGTAGTGTTGAGCACGTCTTTTCGTCCACAGCAGGCGAAATGCTTTAATGTAATCCACTAAATGCTTTAGTGTAGGCATGGGATAGGAAGCATGCTTATGAAGTCATCTTTTAGGATGGATCAGTCCTCTCCACTTAAAAAACTTTTGTTTATTATTTTTATGTGTATGAGTGTATTGCCTGCGTGTATATAAGTGCACCCGTGTTGTGCCAAGCCCACAGAAGTCAGAAGAGGAGGTCAAAGTCCCCTGGAACTGGAGTTACAGACTGTTTTTAGCCACCATATTTGAACCCAGGTCCTCTGCAAGATCAGCTAGTGCTCTTAAGTGCTGAACCATCTCTCCAGCCCCAGCCTTCTCCACTTCAGAGGTGACACTGCCTGCATTGTTTGGGTTCATATAACATCCTACTACACATCAATCACAAACATCTGTCTACTAAATTGTTTACATGGTTATCAGCTTAAGTTTAAAAACAAAAAACAAAACAAAACAAAAAACACGTGTGCCAGGCCCTTCTCCCAGCACTCGGGAGGCAGGGACAAGTGGATCTCTCTCTGTCAGTTTGAGGCCAGCCTGGTCTACATAAGAGTTCCAGGCTAGCCAGGGCTACATAGTGAGACCATGTCTCAAAAAGGCAAAAGAAAATACCCTCTTGTATTTTATTTAAAAATTAAAAAAAATTATTATTTTTATTTTATGTGTATGAGTGTTTTGCATGCAATGCCTATGGAGATCAAAAGAGGGCATCAGATCCCCTGGAAATGGAGTTATGGATGGTGGTTAGCTGCCATGTGGGTGCTGGAAATTGAACCCAGGTCCTCTGTAAGAGTTGCAACAGTGCTCTTAACCACTGAGCCACCTCTCCAGCTCCAGCGTGTCCTTTAAAAATGAAGATAACTAATGCAGCTATTTCTATGGACTTGATTTTTAAACTTCTTTTTGTTAGTATATGTTAATTATACATAATGAGATTCATTATGGCATCTTCATACATGTATGTATTTTGATGATCTTCACCCCATTACCTCTGGCTCCCTTTCACTGCTGACAATCCCTTTCCTTTTCCCAACTACTCTGCTTTCTACTTTCCTGCCTTTGTGTGTATACGTGACTCAGGGAGTTTAATCAGGGTTGTTTACGTGAGCCTGGGTGAGGGTCTATTTATAGACACATGAGCATCTTATTAGTAGCTACAACACTGAAGAAAAGTCTCTTCCTCCCCTAGTGACCATTAACTGCCTGTAACCCCTCACAGAGGGATGGGACCTTTTAAGCCCCTCCCCCATCCGTAATAGAATGCTGACAAGGACCAGTCTTGTACAGGTCTATGTGCAGTTACTATAAGTTCATTTTATGAGTGTGGTGGCTACACCATGCCTGGAAGGCAGCTCCTCTACTCCTCCTTAAGGCTCTTCTACCATGTTCTCTGAGCCTTGGAGAGGGTGAGGTAGATGTTATGGGCCTGGTTTCTGAACCTTTAAAAAAAGAAAGATCAGTCTTTAGAGTTGATTGTCTCTCACAGGTGATGGTTTATGTTTGTTTTACACACAGGGAAACCCAGGACAGTGCCTGGTGCTTCCATAGAGTGGAGTGATGGCACTTGGCCTGAATGGGGGAGGTTGGTGGAAGTGGAAGGTAGAGGAGGCTATCAGGCTGGGAGGTACAGCTGGCAGGGATCTGAGGACTTTAGCTCTTATTTCTAACTGGATAATCTAAATCTAAAGGATGGGGCTGGAGAGATGGCTCAGCAGTTAAGAGCACTAGCTGCTCTTGCAGAAGACCTGGGTTCAGTTCCCAGCACCCACATGGTGGCTAACAGCTATCTGTAACTCCAGGTCCAGGGGATCCAATAGCCTCTTCTGACCTCTGCAGGCACAGCTTGACTTGAGTGCATTTACATATATGTAAGCAATACACTCATACACGTAAAATAAAAAAATATTAAAATATTTTAAATCTAAAACATGGGTCAGGGGAGGTCAGAGTCCAGCAGGCTACAGCTACAGGAATGTTAATGTTCTGGCGAATGGTATAAACACTGACCTCTCACCTGAAAAGATGACAGCAACAGCTGCTTTGACTTAACCTTTGTTGACAACCTGATTTACTTTGACAGGATTCCATGTAACACAGTTGCACAACATGGAACTCTTACAGTCTTGGGTTAAAATTCCCACTGGCAAGAATAGCACTTTGCAAAAATTCCCAGGTGCTGACAACAAACAAGAATCATTGGGACAATTTACAAAGATGCAGCATATCCAAAGTTCCCTTTGGCAGTCCTCAAATCCCTTCAGCATATTAAGTGCTCAGGAAATGTTTATTGGCAGACATAATAGAGGACGAGATTCTAGTATGGCATCTTCCTTTAAAAAAATATTGTATCTATTGTTTTTATTTTTTGTGTATGTGTGTATTGCCTGCATGTAGGTAAGTGCACCCGTGTCGTGCAATGCCTGAGGAGGACAGAAGAGGCTGTCGGATCCCCTGAACTGGAGTTATGGACAGTTGTTAGCTGCCATTTCTCCAGCCCTGTATAGCATCTTCTCATCTGAAAGGGCAGAGAGAGTACTATCGACATTTCTAGAACTTTTCTAGTGCTGTGTTGGGGGCAAGGTGGCCACCCTTCTCATGACTCAGGATCCTTGGCTATACACTTGGGGATCCCTGGGTATAGTACCTGGTCATTTGAGGATGCCCTCTAGGAAGGAATCTCTGCTACTTCTAGGCAGGCTAGGGGTGACCTGGGTCTCACTTGTTAGTGTAGACTCAGTGACTGTGATGCTCCTATGACCTGGGAAAATCTCTAGGTCAAGGACATGATATCCCCTGAGTGCATGACCAAGGACCTGAAACTGTCACAAATGATACATGTAGGAGTAAAGGAGCTGCACTCAGGAAGGGAGACAGCACAGTAAAAGGACAAAGAGCTTGGTTGAAAGAGTTCCTTACAAGGTCCTCCTGGGCCAATGGCTCCATATCCTTGAACAAGCTTGTGCTCAGGAGACTGGCTGGGGAGTGAAACCAGTTTCCAACTGGGGAAGGTGGGGCACAGTCCCAGGTGTATGATGTGGGGATGGCATTTGGAGACCTGGGCTTTTCTGCTCCACAGATACATTTTGTTGAGATGTTTGGAAGGTTCAAAATTTTGAGATTATTAAGGATTTGGATATCTAGCTGCGAATGGTAGTGCATGCCTGTAATCTCATCAGTGGGGGGGGGGCGGGTTGTGAAGCAGAGGGCAACCTGGGCTGCATAGTGAGACTGCCTCAAAGAAATAAATCTGTGTTTCAGTTTTCTGAATAATTGGAGTGCTCATCAGAATTTGACATGCAGTAGTAATCGGCTGGCAAGCTGAGTAGTGGCTGCCCTCAGCTTTGTGGTTCACACTGATGATCTGTTTGCCATCTCTACGGTTTCTATGAATCCTGAAGATGAATGAGCTTGAAACCCTTGATACAGCTAGAAAAATATTTGCCAAATTCCCTTTATGTATAGAATGCTGGTGCAATGGACCTAGGCATCTTTAAGGACTAAGATGGCCCTCCCTCTCCTGGCTGATGCCATTTTGTACCAGTGGCTGGGATGTTTTCAGGAGGGGGAGGGTGCCTTTCTTTCACTGCAGCTGGGTTTCTATTGTGTTGTTTGTTGCTGGCCCACCCTCCCTCTTCTTTGCCACTTTGGCCATGATGAGTGGGATGTAAGTGAAAAGTTGCCAGGGACACTGATGATTTTGGAATAACTGACATGGAGTTTGCATTTGAAATAGAGTAGTGGGGCTGGGGAGATAGTTCAGCAGTTAAGAGCACTGGTTACTCTTGCAGAGGACCTGGGTTCAGTTTCCAGCACCCACATGACATCTAACAGCAATCTGTAACTCCAGCTCCAGAGGCTCTGATGCCCTCTTCTGACCTCCATGGGCATTGCATGACATGGGTGCACTTACATGCATGCAGGCAAAACCCTCATACACATAAAATAAACAAGAGGCACAGAACTGTAAGAGGCAGTGACATTTCATAGTTTAGTGTTCATATATTTTATTATGTATTTAAAAAAAATAAGGCCCTTCCTCCAAGAAGCCCAGCTTGCAAATACAAATGGCAAGCACACATCGAAAAATAATTATCTCTAAATCTTTTTGCTTGCAAAGGTTCAGGTGTAATTAAAAAACTCTGCCCTTTTAAATGAATAATTTCCTAAAAAGTTGTACCTTACAATCTTCATTTAAAGTTGGATTCTACAAGTGGCTATGGCAGGTCCACTCAGTTTCTTTTTGGAAGTGTTATGAGCTAGGCTCCTAGGAATAGTCAGAGTTTCAGAGTTTGATTACTTATGGCATTATAAATGCCCTCAGTCATAGGCACGTATGCTTTTGCCTTGTCATCCATGAAATACAGGGCGTCTTTGATGACTGTGGGATTAAAGCCCTCCTCCTTGAGGGTTACTTTGCGATGCTTGAAAGTCCCAGTGATCTCAATGGTGTCCTGAAAAAGAATAGCAATCCACATTTTGATTGTGCTTTATGATAGATTAGGATGGCAGGGTTAGGGGTGGGGCACATGGGACTGGTTTACTGGCATCTCAGGATTGTGTGAAGGCTGGAAAGTATAAGACCCACACAGTCTATTTTCTGAAATTCCACAGGGACCCTATGTGAAGGAATTGTTTTTATTCCCTGTCCATGGGGAATGAAGAGCTGCCAACAGATGAACAGAGGGGTAAGGTGTCCAGTGTCACTGGGATATCCTGGCTGATGGTGGAAGTGGGAAGAGGGATCATTTACACATAAGCAACTGATTTTACCAGTCTGTCTGCCTATTAGGCTAAAGACTCCCTTCAATGTTGACTGGACTATCTGAAGATACTTCATTCTTATGTGTCTTTACCACCTGCTTGCAAAGCAAATGCCAGTGATTTATGACCATCAAATAGAAATAACCTAATATACTCAATAGTACCTGGGACCCTAAGATTCTCAAGTCTTTAGTTATAGAATTACAGAACTCAAAATTTGAAAAATGAGAGGATTAAACTAACTCTAGGAGTGATAGCTTGAAAGTTCCAATTAACTAACGATGCTCAATGGAGTTTTCGCCTATGAAAAGGTGTAGGATGTCAGAAGATTTGTATTCTCTAACATTGGAAACAACATGACTGGGTATAGCTCAGTGATAGAGCTTGCCTAGCAGAAGCAAGGACCTGGGTGCTAAACTAGCACCAAAAAAATAAAAGTAAACAAGCCGAGTGTGATGGTGCATGCCTTTAATCCCAGCACTTGGGAGGCAGAGGCAGGTGGACCTCTTTCAAGGCTAGCCTGGTCTACATAGTGAGCTCTAGGCCAGCTGGGGCCACTGGGAGACCCTGTCTCAAAAAAAGAACAACAACAACAACAACAACAACAACAACAACAACAACAACAAAGTAAACAAAAGGAAGGCAGGCGCGCTAGAGCGTTTCTCTTTGAAGTGTCTGCCACAGTTACATACTGACTTTGTGAGTTATTCGTTAAAATTACAGTTGACTAAATTGGCCCGTCATTTTAGTGAGGAAGGGATTAGGGTTAGATTTCTGTTTGCTGTATTTTCTGTTTTCACATTCTTACTAAACCACAATACTTCTTTCTGAGCTGTAGCAAAAATTTGGCAAATGTGGTCACTATGGGAAAGGGGAAGTGGTCCCGAAGAAACAGGATCTCTATGAGAATATAATTGAACTTGACAAGACTTCTCACCTGAATTCTCAGAAACCGAGGCCTTGCATAACTTGGCAGGTAATCAGTAATGTGCTGGAACAGCTTCTTTCCATTGAACTCATAGTTTTCTTTCACCTTGATTGAGGCCATCCCAATTCGACCCTCATGACCTGGAAGTGAAGTGAGAAAACACCGAATGTGTTTTGTGGCATTAATTTCATTCCTGAGGCTTTGCTAGTTAAAAGCCCTCTAGGCTAGGCCAACAGGACAGCATGGGTTTCTTTTGAATGGTTCGAATTTTTATATTTTAAATATATATCCAAGTTATTTTACGGTAGATATATCATTACTAGCAATAATAATGGTTCTACATTGAATCTTTAATATTTTCCATGGCATAAACGTATTTTGTAGATTATTTCTTTTAACCCTAACAACAACCTACTAAAGAGGTTCAAATGTTACCTCCATCATTACAGATGAAGAAACTGAGTCTTAAAGACATTCATTGTCCAAGGTCATACAGCAAATTCTGGGCAGCCTCAGAAACAGGATCTAGGCAGGCTGGTTCTGATTCCTGTGTTTTTAAATATTTTATTTATTATTTTTATTTTATGTGTATGTTGCCACGCAATCATTGATTTATTTACTTTTGCAGGGCTGGGAATGCAACCCAGGACCTCACACATGCCAGGCAAAGGCACTATGACTGAGGTACACCCAAGGCCCCACGCCACTCATTTTAATATTTTATTTATTATTTTATGTGTTTGTGTGTATTGCCTGCATGTAGGTAAGTGCACCCGTGTTGTGCAGTGCCCGAGGAAGACAGAAGAGGCCGTCAGATCCCCTGGAACTGGAGTTATGGACACTTGTTAGCTGCCATTTGGGCGCTGGGATTTGAACCTGGGTCTTCTGCAAGAACAGTCAGTGTTCTTAACCACTGAGTCATCTCTCCAGCCCCAATTCCTGTGTTTTTAACTATCATTCTTCTTCTTGGCCTGTACAGAGCTATCTGAGCAGGACACACACTCAACTGGTGGTTAAAGACATTTCCTTTTTTAAATTGTCATTGTTGCTGTTCTGTTTTTAATCCAGCAAAAAGTCCTTGCTCCACTGCTGTGGGTAACTGAGCTCTGTTTGTTCTTTAGTTTGCAATGCCAGGTTTGTTGTGCCCACAGGTGCAAACACTACCTTTGAGACTTATTTATTCAATCAAAGTTCCTAATAGCCTGCTTCTCTGTATTTCAGAGAGGTTATAGGACAGGAGGGTGAAGGCAGGTGCAGGGGTGAGCTGTTGTGCGCCCTTCCAATCATGCCACGTTCTCTCAAGGGAACATGCTTTCCACAGAGAAAACTGATCTCAACAGCAGGGCTGTTCATAGGGAGAGATGAGAATAATTACCATTGTTTGCTTGTAAGGACAGTGGTAATTAGATATTAATATATTTTCTACCTGATCCAGCAGACCCAGTGGGAGTCCAGGTCTACTTCCCTGAACTTCTTAGTTGTAATCAGAGATGAGGAAGGAGCAGCCCTTGGTCACCTGGACCCCACATTTGAAATCTCTCCCATGGTGATCGTGTGTTTACTATGGCTCTAAAGAAGGCGAAACACAAAAAGAAATATTCTTTCTTAAAAAAGAAATGCCTCATTTCTGTCCCTTTTGTCTGAAGGAGGGAGGAAAAGTACCAGATCCTTTTCCATAAGGGGTTCCTCACCCCGTCTCAGGAATCTCAAATACTTCTGGTAAGCTTTTTTAAAAATCATGGCAGATGCCAGTACAGCAGGAGCAATCTGCATTGACTGGCTCCCTGCTTCTAGCTCTGGTAGTGACAATGTAGGACCAAGAGGTAAGGGGGCCTGTGGGTTCCCAGGCTTCTGCACTGACTCCCAGAGGTTGGCTTGGGGCTAGTTCAGCTCCAGGAGGAAGGTTACCTTCTACAGTGGTTTAGACTAGGCCAAAGATCAGTCCTGTTTTATTCTCTAGAGCTGCATTGTTTAATACAGCAGCCATTGGTCACATGTGGTTATTAAATCCAAAAATTAATTACAATTAAGTGAAAGGAAAAAATTCAACTCTTCAGTTGCACTATCCATATTTCAAGTGCTCAGTAGCCACACGGTGGCTGTTGGCCACTATATTGGATTATTTTCATCACTGCAGAAAAGTTCTGTTGAGACTGGACGTTCTAGAAAGTATTTGGACAGATGTGTGTCAACTCCATTCTAGGTCCAAATGTAGTTCTTGGGTTACAGGTGAGGTCTAGGACTTGCTCACAGTTACTGCTGGTACCCAAAGCCTGACTTTGGAAGGGTCTGCTGTGTCTTCAGGTTTGGGTAGGTTGTCCCCTGTGGATAGGGAGCCAGACGGTGGCAGGAATGGCAGTGATTACCCTGACCGCCCATCTGTTAGGTTATCTGTTAGATTCATCTCTAACCTTTCTCTGCTGCAAGAATTCCTCTGGCATTTCTAGGTGGAAATGGGTCCAGCACTTTTTATGTGCCCAGTCAGTAGGCACCTCAAGCCTGGAAATGAGCTGATGTGATTCTTGGTCTCTCTGGTTGCAGAAGAGTTTGCAGACTAACATTCTCCTTTTGATCATTTCAAACTGTGAGTTTTGGTTTGGGTTACTGGAGCGACACCGAGCGTGCTTGCCCTGTCTTCTGTCTGTGGAGGACCTCTGATGTGTTCCCTTCTTTGCTCTATACGGGTCCCAAACCCAACTGATAGACTCACTTAGGAATTAAAAAAAAAAATCAATTCTGAATCCCATGATCCTGAAGTTCTGATGCATTAACTTTGGGTTTTAAAAAGTTTCCCATATGATTGTGAGATTGGCCAAATTCTGGGATTATTGGGCTAAATGCTTCTCATACTTGAGTTTTTTGTTTGTTTACGCTTTTTTTTTTTGAACTATAGTCCAGGCTAGCCTGGAATTCACTATGTAGCCCTGGCTGACCTTGAATTTGAAATTATCTTTCACTTCAGTCTACTGAGTCATGGGATCACAGCTGTGTGCCACCATGCCTGTGGTTTTAAAATGGTGGTAAAATAGGAAATGCATTATTTTCATCATTTCAATGACATTTAGTGTATTTACAATGCTGTCCAATCACTGCAAAGTTCTAGAACATTTTTTGTTATATCAAAATCAGACTTAATACTGTGTGTATAGTGAGGAGCTGGAGACCAAACCCACAGCCTGTGAATGCATGCTAGGCTTACATCTGCCACTGAGCTACACCCGAGCCCAGACTTCAGCATTTTTTTTAAACTTTAAAAAAAAATCTCCATTTCATTATTAAAATACAGTTTCATACAAATTAATTTTTAATACAATTGACACTAAGATGCACATGCGTTTCTAATCTCTATCTGTTTATTACTAGTCACAGT
>NW_008337053.1:2085062-2085311 GCF_000622305.1 Nannospalax galili | reverse complement strand
AAGAGGACAGGTGACCCACCACAATTACAGGACATTTTGAGAGATGCTCATAGTCCCCTGGAACTAGTCGACCTAGGAGGGCAAGGAGCAAAAAGTGTCCTTTATGTCCCTCTGACCAAATTATTATAGACTTCAAAGTACGTCTGTTAAATGCCCAAGAAGGGTGTTCCACCAGTCTGGTATTTTTAATTACTGTGTGTCATGTAGATAAATCTTGGGCAAAGACCAGTTGTTCTCAGATAAACCTTA
>NW_008337053.1:2082845-2083453 GCF_000622305.1 Nannospalax galili | reverse complement strand
TTTTTCCAATTCTGTGAAAAATGTCATGGGGATTTTGATTGGCATTGCACTGAATCTATACATTTCTTTTGGTAGGATGGTCATTTTCACAATATAAATTCTTCCAATCCATGAGCATGGGAGGCCCTTTCATTTTCTGATGTCTTCCTCAATCTTTTCTTTAAAGATTTAAAATTTTCATTGTAGAGCTCTTTAATGTCTTTGGTCAGGTTTATTCCGAGATATTTTGTTTTTTGTTTTGCAGCTATTGTGAACAGGAGTGTTTCCAGGTGCTCTTTCTCTGATTGCTTGTTATTGCTATATAGAAAGGGTATAGACTTTTGTAGGTTAATTTTGTAACCTGCCACTTTACTGAATGTGTTGATAATTTCTAGGAGTTTTTGGGTGGAATTTTTGGTGTCCGTTAGATATAATATCATATCATCTGCAAAGAGGGATAATTTAATCTCTTCTTTTCCAATTATTATGCCTTTAATTTCCTTCTCTTGTCTTATTGCTCTTGCAAGAGTTTCAAGTACTATGTTAAAGAGAAGTGGGGATCGTGGACAGCCTTGTCTGTTTCCCGATTTCAAGGGGAATGCTTCCAGTTTTTCTCTATTTAGAATGAT
>NW_008337053.1:2053193-2081034 GCF_000622305.1 Nannospalax galili | reverse complement strand
AATATGTTATTTTGGTTTTTCATGTTATTATTTTTTCTCTGTGATTTTGACATGTGAATTTCTTTTGTAGTTTCTGATTCTTGTGTGAGACGCAGGCCTTCAAGCTTCGGTCTACTTCTTTTTGTGAACTTTATGTGTCTTTGTGGTTTACTTTTTGGGCATGAAAAGCTGGTTCGTCTAAGGTTCCGGTTCTCTCTTTTGATCTTATATTAGAGTGGCTGGATTGCTTTTGTGTTCAGGCGTTCCCACAGAAGCCCAATTCAGATGAGGGTCAGATGTTTTCAGGCTTTCTTCTAAGGTCTGGATCCCTCCAGGAACGATTTTTGCCTCAGGAATTTGGGAGTTGGACTGGCCTGGGAGCCTGGCCCAGGAAAGATGCTGGACGAGGGCAGCTGGTGGCCGTGCCACCCAGAGATGCAAAGGCAGATGAGGGCAAGAAGAGGCCCCAAGGACTCCTGGGGACTGCATTGAGGAGCTGGGTTGGTCTGGATGCAAAGGATCAGGAAGAGGAAATGTTAGCCCCCATGTCCCAGAAAGAGGATGGCGGGTAGTGCAGGCCCAGGGAAGCAGAGAGAGGTGAGGGCATGTCCAGGCCCAGGAGCACTGCTCCTGGGGCCCAGAGAAGGGACTATGTTGGTCTGGATGAAAATGATCTGGAAGCAGTATTGGTTCCCCAGGTGTCTGGGGCCCCAAGACAAGGAATGGGGCAGGGCCCAAACTTCGTGGGGGAGATGGGAGGGTGAATGAGGCTGGGGGAGTCAAGGCGTGGAGGGAGTGATGGACTTACCTTGGAGAGAGGCCTGCGGGTAGGAGAGAGGCCTGCAGTGGGTCTTTCAGGCCCAGGGAAGCAGAGCAGACTTCAGCATTTTAAAGAATCACTAGAGGGCTTAAAAAAGTACAGCTTCCTTGGCCTACGTGCTCAGCAGGCCTGGGTGGCCCTGAGAAATTCCATTTTAGCAAGTTCATTGGTGACACTGATACTGCTGTTCTGAGGAATACTTGGCTTTCGTTGCATTTTCCAGAGTCTCTCAGCTACTTTAAAAGCTCTAACTATTACAGCACCTAGAAGCACACAGAGCATTCTAAGAGGGGTCTACAAGAACCTATTGTGTCATGGCTGACAAGCATGACCTGCACACTTGTGTCACCTCAGCTGAGGGTCTGGTGCATTCTATTCCAGACCAAATGAGACTTCCTTCTGAACTTGCCTGAGATTTTGTTATACTTTCCATCATGTTACTGTCATAGAATCATAGAGAAACAGGCAGGAAAAATCCCACCCTGTACCTGGTAGGAATGCAAAGCAGTCCAGTTACTGTGGAAGTCAGTGCCTGTCATATAGCCCCTCTCTTCCCTCCTGGGTATTCATTCAGAGGATTCCAAGTCAGCATGTTGCAGAGACACTGGCACATTCATGTTCACACTATTTAGAACAGCTAAGTAATGGAGCCACTCTAGGTATTCAATCTAGGTCATAAAGAAACGTGGCACATACATACACAATGGAAGTTTTTCAGTCATCAAGAGGACCAAAGTTACATCATTTGCAGGAAAATGGACACAACTGGAGATAATTATACTAAGTGAACTAAGCCCATCTTAAAAAGGCAAATATTTGCCGGCATGGTTGCACATGCCTTTAATCCCAGCACTTGGGAGGCAGAGGCAGGCAAATCTCTGTGAGTTTAAGGGCAGCCTGGTCTACATAGTGAGTTCCAGGACAGCTGGGGCTACAGGGAGACCCTGTCTCAAAAAGACTTAAAAAAAAAAGGCAAATATTATGTTTTCTTTCATTTGTGGTTCCTGGATTTTATATAGATATATAAAATCATGTATGTACATATGACATGAAAGTAGGGGACCTAGGGGAAAAATGGAGTGGGGGAGGGGTGAAGAAAGGGCAGGTGGGGGAGAATATGCTCTGCATAATATACAGTTGCAAAACAAAAACAACTTGAAAAACCCAAATAAACAGACCTGACTAGGTCATATGACACTGTCATAGCTCAGGAAGAAGGGGCTTTTTCATTTCTGCCTTGAAGAAAGCACGAGAATACAAATGATTCTTGGGGGGGGGGGCAATAATAATAAGAACCTAGCAGCTTACATCTGGACATAGATTGGGAGGCTTTAATTCTCTCTAATATCCATAATTGAAATGATTCATTCTTATGACAACCCTCATCTGCAGGTTTGATAAATATGTTCGGTACTTATGAAACTAAAATAAATTAGTTCTGACAATTTCAATCGCAAGGCCAGTACTGGCCTCAATTTTAGGGGAGCTGAAATAGCAGGTGCTGGGGCCAGGACTCTCCCCTCTCTGCCAGTAGAAGCAGTTATTTACCCGCAGCACCAGTCTGATGGTTCTGAAACTCAGGGGAGGGCTGGTCTCAGGAGCCCACTTGAAAAGAACAGGCAGAACAAAACCAGCTCCCTCCCAGTTTCCCTTCCAGCACCTATCACTGCTTGGACTTGACCTCCTAGTTCAGCGGGGGATGCACCATTTCCCAGATCATGAGCCTGACACATCTTTTCTCAAGGAGTGCCAGAGCATGGGACCCCGAGCAACTAGACTTCCCTTGTTTGAGAACTCTCAGTTAAGCAGCAGCTGAACCACAGAGGAAAACCAACAGAGTGGACAGAAAGTCCGAATCCCTTGTGGCTGACAGCGCTGTTTCAAGCTCCAGCTGGTAGGAGAAAGCAACCACACCCTGAACAGAGCTGCTACGGTTCTGTTCAGCTACAGCATGGGTCAGACCCAGATTCGTAAGATCTTGTACCTACCTGGCACAGGCACTCCATACACATTCACTTCCTGGACAAAATCAGCCAGTCCTACTATGTCAGCGACTTCGGTGGTGGCCACGTTTTCTCCTTTCCACCTGGGAGAAAGAGGCAGGGTTAGTGGAGGCCACTGTTGCTTCTGGCCAGTGTTTTTCAGACCTCAGTGGGGTGGCTCCCCAACTAAATTATGGCATTCTGTTGGAGGCAAAAAAGGCACAACAAAATGTGGGATTTCAGTCTTATCACATGAAACACAACAGACAGAACGGTGTTCTAATGTGAAATTCATCTGGCCAGGAAAGTCACCGGCAATCAGAAATGACCCTCAACTTCTTTTTGCTGTGTTTATGCTGCTCATTCTTCTCATTCACTATCTTGTTATTTAATTCAATTAGTGAACTATCTCGAAGAATTTCACAGTTGTATCTCAAGTTCTTATAACAAGATTTTAATTAAAAAGGAAAAATTGGGGCTGGAGAGATGGCTCAGCAGTTAAAAGCACTGAGTGCTCTTGCAGAGGACCCAGATTCAATTCCCAGCACCCACACAATGGCTAACAACCATCCATAACTCCAGGTCCAGGGGATCCGATGCCCTATTCTGACCTCCTTGGGCACTGCATGACACATGCAGGCAATTCATACACATAAAATAATATTTTTTTAAAAAAGGAATAATTATACTTTTTGTAATGTTAAAGCCCAGCCAGATGATATACTTTTTTATGTAAGAATTAAAACTTATAGGTCAGGTGTGTTGGCACACATTTCTTAATACCAGCCCTCTGGAGGTAGAAGTAAGGTGAGTTTGAGACCAGCCTGGTCTACACAGAGAATTGGAGAATTCCAAGCCAGCCAGGACTATGCAGTGAAGATCCTGTCTCACAAAAAGAAAAAATAATTAAATTTTGTCTTACAAAAAAAAATCTTTAGATCTCACAAAGGTATCTTTTTGCACATGTTCATGTGTGCATATGCATGTATGTACACATGTGTGTGGAGGTCCGAGAGCAACCTAGAGTATTGTTCCTCAGGTGCTGCCCCCCTTTTTCTAAACACAGGCTCTCTCCAGCCTGGAGCTCACAGGGATATAGCTGTTCCTGTCTCCCAAGTGCTGGGATTACAAACATGTACCATCATAACCAGCCTTTTTGTGTTTGTTTTGAGACAGGGTCTCCCTGTGCCCCCAGCTGGCCTGGAACTCACTATACAGACCAAATAGGCCAGCCTCAATCTCACAGAGATCCACCTGCTTCTGTCTCCTAAGTGATGAGATTAAAGGTATGCGCCACCATGCCTGGCATGCCCAGCTTTTTAATAATTCAGGTTCTGGAGATTGAACTGAGGTCCTCATGCTTACAAGGCATGTACTTTATTGAATGAGCTGTCTCCCCAGCTCCCAGAAGTATCTTAATAACATGTGGGTGGTATAAAATTCCCTGAGTCAGGGAGAGAATAAGCATTCTCATGAAATGAATGAAAAGAACTGAGGTCAAGAATGATTATCTTATGGTATCTTGCAGACAAGATTTGTTTTTATCGTAAGGTAATAATATTAAAGAGAAGATGGCTACCTGCCTCAATAGCACTGCTGGCCAGGGTTAGGGTGAGTCTGGGAGCTCATTGGTTCTCATTCAGCCTTAATCTTTCTACTGCAGTCAGACAATATCCAGTCCTCATTAATTCACTCAAAAGGCAATCATGTGGGGCTGGAGAGATGGTTCAGCAGTTAAGCAAACTGGCTGCTCTTGCAGAGGACCCGGGTTCAATTCCCAGCACCCACATGGCAGCCAACAACTGCCTGTAACTCCAGTTCCAGGGTAATTTGACCTCCTCGTCTGACTTCTGTGGGCTTGGCACAACACAGGTGCACAGGAAATATACTCATACACATAAAATAATAAAATGTAATAAGCAAAATACTTTAAAAAGTAGTCGTGTGTATCAGGTACTGTGCTAGGTCCTGCCTATCGTCAGGGAATTTACACAGGAACGAAGCCTACGCCATGAAGCTAGAGGACAGGGCTACTGTTAGAAATTCATTGTCATCACTTTCAAGAATGACTTTCACGCTTTTTTTATGCTAGCCCGGGGGCTCTCTGGGAAACTAGTTGGTTGGAAATAGAGGACGGAAAGAAGAGAGATGCATAAGGTCTCGCCACCTCTCACCTCTTCAATCAGAGCAACTCCACATTAATTTGCACTTGATTTAATTTAAAAACAAAAAGCTATACAACTAGAAATAGTGTGGAAATCCCTGACAATCCTGAGTGGCCACCAAAAATGCAGGGCAAGAGAGGCAGACAGAAGTCTCCTGCCTTCTCATTTGATGTTGCTTAAGCACAGCAGCTGTGTGTTGAGGGACGTTTCATCACTCCACCTCTGTTCTTGGGAGTACAGGAGGTGAACCGGCTAAGAGACAGGAGGAAATGAGGCGGCACACCCAAAGTGGAAACCGATCCCAACTTAGGAATAAGCCAAATTGTGCATGTGTTTGTTTTGGGCTCAATAATTCAGAGAAACCAACCGGAATGTATCGCCAACTCTGTCGTGAAAATAGATGAAATCTTCATGATCAATCATTAAGAGATCTCCACTGTTGAAATAGAGGTCCCCCTTCTTAAAAACATCTCTTAGTTTTTTCTTCTCTGTCTGAGACTTTCCTCCAGCATAGCCATTAAATGGTGTAAGTTGTGTGATTTTGCAAATCAGGAGTCCAACCTCACCTAGGTCAGAAAAAAGTAAATTGTTATTTTTGTGTTAGAGGTAAGCAGGCTTGTTAGTATTTTAAAACTGATGCTGGATAGCCCACTGGTAGTGAGCTGGCTGCAGGAAGTGTCATTACACACATATGCATATAGCTCATGCTCTGGTTTAAAAGTGAAATAAATGCTCCCCACAGGCTCATGTGTTGGAACACTTGGTCTCCAGCTGGTAATACAGTTTTGGAAGGTTGTGGGACCTTTAGGTGGTGGAGAAGCCTCACTGGAGTGTTCCACTTTCTTTCCATGCTCTGCTTTCTAATGGGGTACGCACTGTGCACCTCTCACAGTCCTGCAACCACACCCTCACCAGCATGATGCTCAACAGTGCTGCCGCCATGCCCTCTACCAGCAAGATGAACTATAAGCCCAAATGACCCTCATCTCCCTTAAGGCACTTTGTGTCAGGTGTTTGGTCATAGCAAGAAGAAAAGCCATGAATACAGACTGCGTGTGTACACTATACATCACATACGTACATCTCCTAAGCATTACTCTACACAGCCACCTGGTTGTGATGACTTCATTGTTTATCTTTTACTGGATAATTTCTACACATAATTAGACAAATGCATAGAGGTTAAAGCCTAAAGTTCACCTAAAGCTATAGCTTCGCAGCAATGGTTGTACACTCCGTCTACTAAATACCGTACAAATAAGAAGCTGCTACGTTAAAAGCTTTAAAACTGGAGTTAAATGCAATGGTAAGTTAGCACCTTTTGTAATTTATGCAACTATTTTTGAAAGTACTTCAATCAACCTCTTGCCCCCCTGGCTCTAATAGCATGTGGCAATAATGTTAGTTCTTAAAAGTCATTTAATCAAGGCAAAAGGCACAGTTAATTGAACAAAAAGTCCACTGTACCTTTGGGAACCTTGATGCAATATCCATTTGCGTCACGGACAGGCTCATCCTTCTCCACATCATATTTAATCAGCTCGTAAGTTACAACTTTCTACCAAAATTAAAAATGTTATTTGAGTACAAATTCACATTTTTTAATGTATTTTTATATTATAAAAAGCACACATAGCTTCCTATATAGTGTGGGTAGAAATTTTTTACATATCTTTCCAGAAATAACCTGAGGCTTAAGGGGGTGGAAATAGTAATAAGAAATCAAAGACCAAAAGATTTGCTAAAATGGGTCAACTTTGGTGGAATAATGAAGATTTCCATTAGCTCTGTTCTTTTTTGGAAAATTCTAGTAAGTTTACTGGGCTTGCTAACAGAGCATAGGGTAGGGGTTTATTTACAGAAGAGTGCCCCCTCCCATTTACAGCTGCATTGGAAAGTCCACACTCAAATATAGATCCTGTGACTTTCCCAACAGTGCATGGGTGGAATTTTGCAATTTTAATTATCACCCAGATCCAGATGTAAAACATTTTTATTTTATCTAAAATGTTTCTTTCTGTGAAGTTAACTACCATTCTGACTTGAAAAAAAATTACTAATTTTAATTAATTAATTAATTAATTAATTACTTGGTCTTTTTGAGACAGGTCTCTCTGTAGCCCCAGCTGGCCTGGAACTTGCTATGTAGACCAGGCTGGCCTAGAACTCACAGAGATCCACCTGCCTCTGCCTCCTGAGTACTGGGATTAAAGGCGTGCACCACCATGCCTGGCCTATTTATTTATTTTTATTTCATGTGAATGAGTGTATTGCCTGCCTGTTTGTAAGGGTACTGGTGTCATCGAGGATACCCAGGTGGTGCAATGCCCTTGGAGGCCAGGTCAGAAAAGCGTATCAGATCCTCTGGGACTGGAGTTACAGATGGTTGTTAGTCGCCATGTGGGTGCTGAGAACTGAACCTGGGTCCTCTGCAAGAGCAGCCAGTGCTCTTAATAACTGAGCCATTTCTCCAGCCCCACCATTCTGACTTTTATCACCACCAATTAATTTTAAACCCTCAAACTAGTGAAGTCATGTAGGCCTTTGCGCCTTCTTTCACTTAATATGTCTGTGAATATCCATCCACATTGAATGTCAGTGTTTTTTTTTCCCAATTAAAAAGTGGTTTTTAATTTTTTTTTTTGCATGTCGATGGCACCAGGGGCCTCACACAAACTATGTTCATGCTCCTCTTCTTGGCTTCCTCTCAGTCTTAGTGTTCATTTTAATTGTGATCTAATTTTCCATTGTATAAAGATGCCATGGCTTGTTTATTCTATTAATGGATTTTTTAGTGCTCAACTGCTAAGCCACCTCTCCAGCCTCATCACAGCAGCACTTTTGCATATGGACTACTGTTCTCTCTACTACGTTGGCCAGTCCTAGGGTATAAAAGCCGCCTAGGAGCTCTGGTGTGGCTATTTCCCAGCCAGGTAAGATGCGTGCTCAGAGGGGTGATGACAGCAGTGACTGCACAGGCCAATGGAGGCTCAGCATCTGTGGGTTATTCCCAGAACTTTGTATTGTGGTTTATTGTCAAGAAGACTGACTGACTACCAAGAAAACAAATAGACTGTCCACGTCCCCAGGCAGTCAAACAAGTAAGAGTGAAAATGGAAAAAAGAGATGTCTTTCTGTCGGAGTTATCAGAAGACAAATGCTGACCAGACCATCCCAGTTCTCTTGAAGGTCTAGATAGTTGCTCTTAACCCTGCTTAGCTTTTAAAAATCATCAGGGTCCCACATCAGAATAAATGAATCCAAAGCCCAGGAGGCTGGGAATCTACACCTATATACATAAGGAAAGTCCCATGTAATTTTCATGCACAGCTTAATTAAAGGGATACTGTATTTCACAGCATATAATAAACTTACAGAAACGGCAACCTTCATTTTTTTTTTTTTTTTTTTTTTTTTTTTTACCATACACAAGTATACATGGAGGGAGGGAGAGGTCTGGAGGTCGCAGGTGGTAAGAGTAATGAGCTGTTATTAACAGAAGTGGAGAGGACCTTTTCAAGACCATTGTCCCAGAGAAAGAGCAAAATTTTTCTTAGTGATGCAGATGGGACCCGAATCTGATGCTACATCATCACACTGCTTTGAAGACCTCTGCTCTGAGAACCAGGGGCTGTGGACTCAGTCTCCAGAGCACTTAACTCTTTGTATGTAGTTTGCTCTTCCAACGGCACCGACTTTTCTTGGGTAATTCATAAATCCGATATTGCCTTCAGTGGAAGCGTAGAACTCATAGATGTGAATGTCCCCAAATCTCTTGATAAACTCTCTCCACACATCTCCTCGCAAGCCGTTTCCGAGCGCTAGTCTCACTTTGTGATCACGGTCATTTGGTTTCTGTGGTAATGGGAGAGGAAGCAGACTGAATTTGAACATTCTGAGAGCTTATACCTATTTACTAATTCCCTTAATTTTCAACATATTTAATTTATGCTGAGAATTGCCCTTACTTTGATTTCATATTTATATTGGTTATACACTTACCATGGTAAAGAAGAGGGAGCATGACCATGAGGTTATGGGGAAGTCAACATCCACGCTGGATAAAGACTTTCTAGTGCAACTGCTCTCAAGTTGCCCAAGTTCCTGTCAATCACCCCTCACCCATGCTCTGTAAGTAAGCTCAATAAACTCATTGGTGAGCTTTAATGTAATCAAGCATTGGTTTGATACTAAAACCTTAGAAAAGGGGTAAACACTGATTACTCAGCATCCCCAGGAAGTAAATTTGTTTGTTAATGTTATTATGTCTCATGATATTATTTCCTAAATAAGTGGAAAGGTAAAAAAATATGTTAAAAGGATATGAAAATGTAGTTATTTAAGTAAAGAAAGACTTATGTCTGTAACCTCCAGACCTCTCCTTCCCTCCATGTATACTTGTATATGGTAAATGTAGTTATTTTAGTAAAGAAAGACTTATGAAGATTAAGATGGATGGATGTTTCCAGAATAGAAAAGATGAGAACCATTTGTGCAAGTGATGAAGGGCTGAGTGGTATATTAAAAACTGACCAACTAAGGGGCTGGAGAGATGTCTCAGCAGTTAAGAGCACTGACTGCTCTTACAGAAGACCAAGGTTTGATTCCCAGCACCCACATGGTGGCTAACAACCGTCTGTAACTCCAGTTCCTGAGAAATCCAATGCCTTCTTCTCACCTCTGAGGGCATTGCATGACACGGGTGCACTTACACACATGGCAGGCCTAACACTCATACACATAAAATAAAAATAAATAAATAAAATATTTAAAAAATGACCAATTAAATAAATAAATGCCAAATTAAATAATGGAAAAGTGCTTTAAATGTTTGGACTGCAGGCAGGTACATGCCTAGCATACCAAATTGAGAGACAGTAGAATAGCCTTGGATAAGGCTTCCAGTTACTGTGACCTTCTTTGTAGCTAGAACAAAAGATAACTTGACTGTTCCTCTCTACAGGCATCAGCAAAAAGTGGGGCTAAGAAATAGATTGGGTTGCTGAAAGCAATCACTGTGCTCCTGGTATTCAGGTACTGCAGAAATACAGAACTGTTGTCACAATAATTGCTATTGCAGCCAGAAACTTTCAGTCTGCTCCTCTGGTTTGTACTGCACACCCAGTTACAGCCTCAGGTTGGGTGGATACTGACAAGCATTGGGGTTACCTGTAGCTGCCGGAAAAGGTCTTTTGGGTTTCTCTGTACTATGGGATATTTTTTTCCTTCTGTTCAACAACAAACAGTAGGAAATTTGTGGAATGTGCTCTGGTTATCATTAGGATACAGGGTACTTTCTTTTGCCCCTAACAAGATGACTTGGCTCAAGAGGAGTTGGTTTTGCTTCCCTGTACCAGATGGGTACAGTCCAGAAGGAAACAGTAGTTTCTGTGAGGTTGGTTTGGATCCTGACCAGCTGATTTCTTGTCTATAGGTATGTGATGTGAACCCCGCCTTCCTTCTGAAAGACTCTAAATCAGGATATGGGGGCTGAGGAAGAAAGGGGGCTGCTTTTGTTTGCAGAAGAATAGTCTTCATTTGAGACAGACCTATGAGGACTCTTCTAATTCTTTCTCCTGAGCTGTGTCTACTTGACCTGTGATGTTAGATCCCTTCTTTCTCTGACTTAGACCATAAAAGCTCAGTTTCTCATGGGAATTTACAATGTTAAAGATTCCATCCTTGCCACATTCTCTGGGAAGCCCTTTATGTACCTAAGTCCACTGGAAAATAAAAGATGAGATGTAATAATCTTAAAATTTCTAAAGTTGGGGCTGGAGAGATGGCTCAGCTGTTAAGAACACTGATTGTTCTTATAGAAGACCTGGGTTTGAATCCCAGCACCCACATGGCAGCTAACAACTGTCCATAACTCCAGTCCCAGGGGATCCGACAGCCTCTTCTGACCTCCGTAGGCACTGCACGACACGGGTGCACTTACCTACATACAGGCAATACACGCTTACACATAAAATTAAGAAAAAAACTAAAATTAAAATTAAAAAAAATTCTAAAGTCAAAGTTCAGTTGCTTTGTTAACAATTATAAAGGCAGGCTTAAGGAACAAAGCATATGTTCAGTCAAAGTTTATTTAAGAATGTTTGGGTTTTTGTTAAAGCTTTATCTACATATTGCACAGCAATTAAAAGTACCAACCCACTGTTCCTAACCTTCTTGGGTGTCTAATAACCATACTTGGAGGTCTATACTAATCTGGTCAGAGGAACTTAAGGGAACAATTTTTTGCCCCTTGTCCTCCAAGGTCAACTAAAGTCCCAGGGGACTATCGGGCATCTCAAAATGTCCTAGAATTGTGATGAGTCATCAGTCCTTTTGTTCAGGGAGGCCATGGCAGTCAGAGGCTCCTCTCAAAGCTCAAGTGAACTTTGAGGACCAGATCCTTAACTGACATTGAGAGTAAAAAGAAATTGATTTGGGCCAACTACATGGTTTTAAAAACTCAATGGGAAAGTATAACCAAAGATAAAGTGATTGGTATGTTTCTTTAGGAGTCCAAGGGATTGCATTTCCCAGACATTAGGCTTAAGTTTATATAAAATGTTATTTAGACAATTATTCCTCACTAATGATAAAAAAATGCTGCTTAGATGTAAGACTTCAAATCTTGGTCCTATTCAACACTGCAGTATCTACCTGCAGCCAAGAGAAACAAGCCCAATATTGCTCTAAACCACTGCACTATACTTAAGCAACTGTCTTCAAAGATTTTTACAGAATTGCATGCCTGAAACAGCCCATACGACTGCCCAAGTAGCCACCTAGGACCAAATCAAGACTATGCTCCATCAGAGGACTCTTCTAACAGATCCTGAAGCTGCCTTCCTCCCAAGGACTCCCCTCAGTAGGAAGCAGATGGGCTCCATCAGAGGACTCTTCTAACAGATCCTGAAGCCCCCTTCCTCCCAAGGACTCCCCTCAGTAGGAAGCAGATGGACTGATATATGATGACCTCATCCCCCATCTATTTCTCTTCAGGGTCTGGAATAAAGGGAGACCCCCCCCCCAATTAAAAAAGCCCAATCATAAAGTAATTCTTGCTCTACAAACAAGTCTGTCCAAACCTCCCATAAACCCAAACCATAAAGTGGTTTCTGCTCTGTAAACAAGTTCTCCCAAGACCCTAACGAGGGGCCCTAAATCCTTTACCCAGCTCCCATGATTCTGTGTACATACACAAACATACTTAAGCTCCTCTGCTGTTTGGATGCTGTGGCTACTACAGACTCCTGCTGGTCAGTAGTGATAAAAGTCAATTTGTATTGTTGAGGTTGGTGCCTTTTTTCCCTACCTGCACCTCTTTCAACTCCTATTCCTAACAGTCACAAGACCAGTTACAGCCGAACCAAGTCAATGAACTGTCCCAGACGGATGAGAAGGGACAAGAAGGAAGAAACTGGCTTCCAGTTGCACAGGTGACCTGAGAGGAAGATGCTCCTCCAAAAACAAAAATCATAAAGGAAAAACTCTTTTGTGTGTAAGGACGAAAGAGAGATCCAGTAACAGTAAGAGGTGTTGAGTGGACCAGGCCACCTCGTCAATTCACTCATAACTCTTCATGTGATCCCTACAGGATATGCAAACCAATAGTAGTTTTAATGTAATTTATAAGGCAAAGTATTCTCTCTAGGGGATCACAGCCTAGTGGAAAGATAGGTCACTAAAGAAGGATAATTGTTGACTGTTCACTTGTAAATTGTGCTATTTTGTGGTCTTTATTTGAACAGAAAACAGAATGGAATAGTGTAGCTGTGCCAGATAACAAGAATTTTCCAGTCACATCAAACGCTAATTTATTGGCTCAAACAGCAAATGCTGATATCAGATAATTTCCTCCCCCTCTCCCTCCCCCTCCTCTTCCTCCTCACCCCCCCAACCTCCTCCTCCTCTTCTTCTTCCTCTTTTCTGAGATAGGGTCTCACTCTGTAGCCCAGGCTGACCTGGAACTTACTCTGAGGTTCGGGCTGGCTTTAAACTTGGAGCAATCCACAGCCTCAGCCTCCCAAGTGCTGCGATTACAAGTGAGAGCTACCATGTACAGTTTTCTTCATTATTTCCTATACTTTAAAAATTGTATTTAATATTTTTACTTTATGTGTATGCATGTATTGCCTGCATGTAGGTAAGTGTACCCGTGTCGTACAATACCTGGGGAGGACAGAAGAGGTTGTCAGATCCCCTGGAATTGGAGTTAGAGACAGTTATTAGCTGCCATGTGGGTGCTGGGATTTGAACCTGGGTCTTCTGCAAGAACAGTCAGTGTTCTTAATTGCTGAGCCATCTCTCCAGCCCCTACATCCTATACTTTTAAAAGAGCTGCTCCAGGAGCGAGGCTGCTGGTTCTCTCTAAGGGGAAAGGACTTTGGCAACTAGAAGCCAAACCAAGATAAACTTTGAATTGGTTCCATGGAGAAGGAGTGATAAGCCAGGGAAACAGTAAATATGATTTCACTTTTAAGTAGTGTAATTTATCAAAATTTAGGTGGTGAAGCTCATTGTGGAGTTCTGGCCAGAGAGGTGGACAGATGAAGTTGGGCCCCTCGAGTGGTCTAAGTGGCCAGGGTCCTCATGGCTTTTTTTTATTGAGGGTGCTTAGGAGAGTTGCTCAAGAAGGGATTTTGAACCTGCATAAGCAGGTTGTGTAGGAATCTAATCTCTTCATCAGCTCCATAGGTTCACAGGTTGCTGACTGTGTTTACCAAGTACCTGCTAGGAGGCAGATCCAGTGTCTATTTGCTAGGGTCAGTTTCAGCTTATGCTGTTATCCTGGTGTGCTGATTACCAGTCACTCTCTATTATTCTATTGAATTATAGGGTTCCCCTATCCCCCAGAGGGTTATTCTTCTCAGTAAGATTTGCAGAGAGCTCCCATCCTGCTATCTCTCACTGTCACTCTGAGGATAAAATGTCCTAATATTTGAAAAGCACTCATTTCACGTAACAACAACCAATTGATCTGGCTAAACCTGAAGCCTTACTTGTTCCTATGCAGCCAGCACTCGGTTCTCCTCCCACACACTCAGTTCACTTCTTGTCTAATAGAGCATCTCTTTCCCTCATTAGATGTATCCCACTTGGAGGACAAACTTATCTCTGAATCCTCTGCAGGGCCTGGGCCTGTGTTTTGCATATAGCATAATCTCTGCAGTAAAACATATAACCTCCACCAGGAAACCTTTGGTTTCCCTGTTCAGCAGCTAGTGGGCTGGGGCATTGGCACAAGGGCAGTGTTAAGGATGCAGGTATGTGGGATGTTGGCCAGCCTCACAGGTGCAGCTGACACCTGTGCATGGCAGGTAGCTGGGTTTATAATCATAACACCATAGGCTCAGTTTCCACTGTACAGCTGAGGGATCTTACTGCACTAGCAGAAGGGATTAAGGTTCTGGGCTGGAAATGTTTCTGGACACAAATGGTCTCCTGGACCCTTCTGAGATGCCTGACTTTTGCTTACCAGTAACTGTGGGTGGAATGTGACTCAAGCTCCTGGGGACACACATGGTCCTTTATCATCCAAGCCAGTTCCCCAAGGAATTGTCTTGTAGGTCATCTTCTTTCTCAAGGATCAAAACCTTGTATTTTACATAAGAGCTGAGCCCAAACATACCTGGGGAACTTAAGTCCACCCTGGGCTTCAGTTACTAACAAAAGGTGAGAGGTCAAGGCATCCTGGGGGTGGGGGGGAATGTAGGGAATCAGGATATTCAAGTCAGTAGAGTACTTTTATTGAAGGCTCATCTATGTGCCAGCATTTTCCCTGTATTATTTTACTTAAGTTTCTAAAAACTACCAGAATGAGACAGGTCATGAAGTATTTGTCTTGTATTACAATTAAGGAAACACAACTTTCAGAAGCTTATAGCAATGAGCCCAGGATCACAATGATAGTAAAATAGTTGCTCTAAGAATCAAATCCAAATCTATGTGGCTGAGGTTAGCACTCTTCTTAGAGGCAGGAGGATCAGAAGTTCAAGGTGATCCTCCAGTTACTTAGAGACTTTGAGGCCAGAGGCCAGCCTGGGATGTATGAGACTGTATCTAAGATAAATAAAAATAAAAGGGGAGAGAGAGAGAGAGAGAGAGAGAGAGAGAGAGAGAGAGAGAGAGAGAGAGAGAAAGCAGGAAGAGAAAGGTTTGGCTTACGTTACATAAAAACGAGAACGAGAGAGAAAGAGAGAGAGAGAGAGAGAGAGAGAGAGAGAGAGAGAGAATCAAATAGCACTAAAAGGGCTTTTGAGTGAGAATACTGTTCATTCTACTTTTCTGTCCTGAACATTTGCCCTTAGAGGTGGACACTTCTAACTCTTACTGTTTCTTCTCTCCACATTTCAAACCTAAGTGCTTATATTGCAATCTCTCAGTTTATCACATTTACTCCAAAATAGCTTGAACATATTCCTACTATGCAACTGATTGATAATACAGATGGGTATAGAATTCTATATGAGCAATAACTTTTACTTCAAATTCTGAAGGCACTGGTCCAATGGGTTAGTAAGTAAAAAAAAAAAAAAAAAAACATGAAGTTGGAGGGATAGGGGGGTGGGGGAAGACATATACAACGTCTCTTTGAAATCTGTTCAGGAATGAATGAGCAAGAATTTTCAACTTATACCCTGAACAAGCCTAATAAATATTATGGTGAGAATTCTTAGTTGAATGACATTGAGTGCGCTGCTTATAGTCCATTCTGTCCAAGACAATCCCTCCTTCTCCCCCTCCAACTCCTCCCATGTTCCCTTCAATTTCCTGATCTCTTTTTTTTAACACAACTTACTGAGTCCATTTAATGTTGCTCGTATGTATATGTGTTTAGGGCTGATCACTCAGATAACCTGTCAGAGCTCTGTCCCTGGAGAAAGCTGATTCTGCCTCCCTCAGCAGCCATTGATTGCCTGTAACTCTTCATCTAGAGGTGGGACCTTTTGTTTCTTAAAAAAAAAAAGAATTCTGAAGTCACCATACCATCTCTCCCTCACTGGTAGTATTAAATTTAATCATGGTACCTGTCTCAGGTTTTACTGTTTACCTTTCAGATTTCTGATCTGTGTAGTTCAAGGTTTCTTAGCTTTTTAGATTATGGAGCTTGTGTGTCTTCTGCTTAGCTTCCTTGTTTTGGGGTGATTTCCAAGAGGTAAAAGGTCTTCATTATCTTTGGAAACTCCTAAGGCCATGCTCCATGCTCTTAACACCTACCGTGCTGTGCACAAGGAGCTCCAGCTGCCTGATCTATCCAAGAGGCCTTTCTCCTTCCAGTCAGGCCCCCCTTCTGCAGTCCCAACCCTATCTCAAAATGCCATTTCTCACACTATCCTTCCACATGAGGCTCTTTAGCTGTGGTTTGACATGTTCACATTGTTTTTAGGCAACTACAGCAACAAAATGGGAGCTGGCCAACTTCACATTGTAACAAATGAACCAGAGTGATTTTTCATTAGAAATAAGTGCTCTGCAAGACAAGGCCAAATATTAAAGGGGAAGACAGATAAGATAGGGAAGGAGGATTCAGTTCTACAGCTCTAAAAGCCATGCATGCCCATAGTTTTACTCTCCTACGCCTCATTCAAGCTCAGATGAGAGAGATACATGGACACATGTAGTAAGAGAAGATCTCGTATTTCTTCTGTGTACATGGGGCAGATTTTCACTGATTCATTCAATGACTATGTATGAACTAGCTCCTGTGAGCTGCATCCTAGGAGGCACAGTATGTAACCATAATGGCAGTAATGACCACAATGTGTTGCACATTTATTAAGTGGCAGGTACTGTGCTATGTGCTTTGTGTATATAATCTTGTTTTGTATTTGTAGACTTTACATGAGGACAAGCAGTAGGATACCCCCTGTTGGTTGTTGGAGAGCTGACGTTTTGGGAGGTGGTCATGGTGCAGGCCTGCTGCCTCCAGAGCCCTTGCTCTTTTTAAAAAATATTTTATTTGGTATTTTTATTACTTCATGTGCATGAGTGTACTGCCTGCATGTATGTGAGTGCACCCATGTCATGCAATGTCGAAGAGGTCAGAAGAGGGCATCATATTCCCCTGGAACTGGAGTTAAGGACGGTTTGTAGCCGCCATGTGGGTGCTGGGAAGCGAACCCAGGTCCTCTGCAAGAGCAGTCAGTGCTCTTAACCACTGAGCCATCTCTCCAGCCCCCAGAGCCCTTGCTCTTATGCACTACTTTACCGGTAGCCAGATCCGAGCCACAATCCTGAAGAGCTATTCCTAGGGACACTCTTCCATGTCTTCTGCTCTACTAGAAGAGCCATGAATATGCTTAAGAAGAGGAGAGAGAGCCATATCAGCCTCCACCTCTGAGCACTGGTGTTAGGGCCTCCTGATGAGCCATGCCAGCTTGAGAGGAGCCATTTGGTTTGGATGCCCAGGACCTTTGATATTCAGTACTTGGGCTGTTGATGGTGTCATCCCTTGTAAGGACTGCCTTTTCTCAGGGGTTCAAAGTGTGAGGAGGTTCCTGACTATAATGATCCAGAGCTTGCAATACCAGTTCTAGTTTTTACCCATTCTTTTTTGAGAAGCTCTTTCAATATAATCTTATTTTATTTATTTTTGCGTGCGTGCGTGTGTGTGTGTGTGTGTGTGTGTGTGTGTGCACTGCTGCCACCAATACAATTTTTTTTGGTCTTTTTGAGACAGGGTTTCTCTGTAGCCACAGCTGAACTGGATTCGCTATGGACACCAGGCTGGCTTCGAATTCACAGAGAACTGACTGCCTCTGCCTCCAGGATTAAAGGCGTGCACAACCACACCTAGCTAATAACAGCCCTTTTAAAGCTCCCTCTAAATGTGTAGAACCTGGGTTGCAATAATAAACTATGATTTAAAAAATTTCTTAATTAAAGGTTTTTCTTTAGATAACTTGGTTCATTTCTTGTAATTCTTACAAGTGATTTTTAGACAATCAGCACTGAGAGAAAACCAACAGTAACTCAGACCCAGTTCTTGATTAGGAACCATGCACAGATTATACCTCAGAGCATACAATATTTTGGTAGTGTAAATCCCTATCAAACCATCATTGTTTCTCAGCATTTGAGATAATATTAAGAAAAAAGAGAAAAGATGTAAATGTGTGCATGTGTGTATGTGCACACTTGAAGATATTAACACAAAAACATGTTTATTTACCTCAGTCTAAAGGAGGCGCCTTTTAAAACCAATAGAATAAACATGTTATCCCCCGGAGACTTCTAACTGACAAGAGGGTGCCTATACTATAGAGAGAAAAGCCAAATAAAAGACACCTATAGGAATTTCTGCCTTTCTTTTTTTGGGGGACAGGGTCTCTCTGTAGCCCCAGCTGTCCTGGAACTCATTATGTAGACCAGGCTGGCCTTGATCTCACAGAGATCTGCCTGCTCCGCCTCCCAAGTGCTGTGAATGAAAGTGTATGCCACCCCACCTGGCCATGAATTTCTGAGTTTTAATAGTCAGATATGTAATGTTTAGGACCAGGTAGAATAGTAACATGAAAAAATACTGCTGTGGAAAAGGTTCTACTTCAGTTGATAGCTAATAAACTTCAAAAAAAGCTGTTGAATTTTCTAAAAATTATAAAATATGCTAAACCTGAACATTTTGGAAGAAAAATGTTACTTCCTTCAACTCAAATACACATTTTTTTTTTCAGGAAAGAATTTAGAGGTTTGTTCAGCAAAATGTGTTGATGCCTGTGATGTGCCAGTTACTAATCTCCATTCTGGGGATCTGACAGTGAACAGAGTCTTTGTTGATATGGAATTTCATTAATGGAGAAGACAGACAATAATCACATGGACCAGTACTATGTCAGGTGTGGTAAGTACCATAAGATGTAGTAACAGGATGGAGAGTTGGGGTGGGTATGTTCCGTTATTGGTAGGAGGGACCTCGAGCTGGCATCTGGGCAGAGGGTGAATGATGGGAGAAGAGAGGGAACTTAGAGAAGGGCCTTTTCTACTTTTTCTACAATACAGAATCTGGTATCTGGTTGAACAGACTGGTGCTTATTAATAGCAATTAATCAACTCAGTGATCCATTGATTTATG
The DNA here is from genome assembly GCF_000622305.1 of Nannospalax galili. Lineage (NCBI taxonomy): Eukaryota > Metazoa > Chordata > Mammalia > Rodentia > Spalacidae > Nannospalax > Nannospalax galili. The sequence goes on along the minus strand of NW_008337053.1, from coordinate 2,062,020 downwards.
TGTATTGAATAGTTTAAAGGAATTAAAATGTGATGATCGTACTTCTATTCAGTGGTTCTCAAATAGGATAAAATTTGCTTGCCCCTGCCTGGGGACATGTGTAATGTCTGGAGACATTGTAATTATGGTCAGCTGTCTGAAGGGGAGGTTACTATTAACATCCTGGGGATCAAGGTCAAGGAAGCTGCTGAACATCCTACCTGACATGGACTAGGTCCATAGCAAAGAAGGACTAGGCCTCAAACAGCAGCAGTGCCACTGCTGAAAATCCCTGACCTGGCACAAGGCAGCTACCAGATGCCTGATGAGGGGCAAGGGATTGGGCAGGAGGAGCTCATTTGAACAACCCCATCAAGATAGCTGGCTATCCTCAAACAGGGTAGATCTAAAACCCTTAGAGTTACCTTGAAACAGACTTGGGTGGTTTGTTTCAAAGCCAGAAATAGATATTCATTAAACATTAAGTAAAAGTTTCCTAAATGTCTTTGGTGTAAGGGAGAACAAGGAGACAAAGCATGATCCTCACTATTAAGTTATAGCCAGGGCTGGAACGATGGCTCAGCAGTTAAGAACACCAGCTGCTCTTGCAGAGGACCTGGGTTCAATTCCCAGCATCTACATGTCAGCTTACAAACCATCAGTAACTCCAGCTGCAGGGGATCTGTCAGTCTGTTCTGGCCTCTGCAGGCACTGCACGCATATAGTACGTTTTATACACATGCAGGCAAAACACTCATACACATAAATAATCTTTTTAAAAAGTTATAAGCCAGACACGGTGGCACACACCTTTAATCCCAGTACTTGGGAGGCAGAGGTAGGCGGATCTCTGTGAGATTGAGGACCGCCTCGTCTACACAGTGAGTTCTAGGCCAGCTGGGGCTACAGGGAGACCCTGTCTCAAAAAGACCCAACCAAAACAAAAAAGTTACTGCTCAGGGAAGATGGGAGGCATGGTGACACCTCCTGCAACACACACACACACACACACACACACACACACACACACACACACACACACACAGACACACGAGGCAGACAAATGGCTTTTTCTGGAGTGACTCAAATAGGTTTTTTTAAACATATGACCTATCCTGTGAAGTGGGGTTGACAGTGGCTTTTCAGAAGCAGAGAGGGTCAAGGAGGTTGTATGAAGTGGAAGATGGAAACGTGTAATGCGGCAGAGAATAATCACCATAAGACTTAACAGTCACTGCCATCTGGGAAGGCCCTTCCAGGAGCTGTGCTATCAGGCACTTGATTACAACAGACAACAGTCATCTAAACTGAAAGCTGACAGAGATGAGGCAGCAGAAGACCCAGCATGATGTCAAGCATCTGAACTCCTATATTACCAATTTCAAAAAGATATGAAAACCTGAGCAGTGTTACCTGCGGTGTGTTGCATAAATACCGAAGCAATTCACCGATATACTGAATGGCAGTGACGTTGTATTTTCTGCAGTCATCCCAAAACTGGCTGGCTGAAAATTTGCTCCGCAAAGCAATGGTAGCACCTATGGAAAAGGCACAGGAGGCACCAGTGAAGGGATGCTAATGACAACCGCTCCAGTTACAGCTTTCACTGTTTGGAAGATAGGGACTTTAATTCATCCACAAACAAGTGTTGAGTATTTATTATGCTTAATGAAAAAAATGAAAAAGTCAAGCTTTTTTTTTTTGGTGCCTTATGGGCTGGAGGAGAGGAAGAAGGAGAGCAAGAATGCATGGAGGACTAATGTTGGAGAGAGAGAGAGAGAGAGAGAGAGAGAGAGAGAGAGAGAGAACCTATGAATATATCACCTTGTATGGCAAGGTATGCGATTGCAAGTGCTTAGGTTATGGTCTGGAGATGGGAAGATTTTTCTCGGACTATTTTGTGCCCAAGGTAATCATAAGGGTCCTCAAAGGGGGTGCAGAATAAAGGTGGAAGGAGATAAGCTGGTAGAAACTAAGGGTTGTAGGGTGTCTTTGAAGAGAAAAACAGGGATCATGAATCCAGGTATTCAGGCAGCTTCTAAACCTGGAAAAGTGCAGAACATGGATCCTCTTCCTCAGCATCCAGAAGGAATGCAGCCCTGCTAGAGACATCTTGGATTTGGGGCTTCTGACTTCCAGAACAGTGAGAAAATAAAGTGTCAGAAGCCACTAAGCTTGTGGTAATTTGTTACAGTGGCAATAGTAAACTCATACTTTTTTTCATGTTATTCATTTTTTTACTCCTAAATATACCAAAGACCACTGTTTTAAAAGAGGTGTTCAAAACCATTTTTCTCTTTAGCATGTATTTATGGTGCTGAAGGGATTGATTTGTGTCTTGGAGCCTCATAGTCACTCTGCTTTTCAAGATCCAGTCGTATGTCCAGACCCAGTCATGGAAGGGTATTACTGATGCTGAGCTAAGTATTTCATAGTTGATGAGTCAGAAGACGAAGGATAGAAGTAGAGGCTTGGACCATCAATCTTAGTTCAGGCTGCTACAAAAAATGATCATGCCAGGCGTGGTGGCACACGCCTTTAATACCAGAACTTGGGAGGCAGAGGCAGGTGGATCTCTGTGAGTTTGAGGTCAGCCTGGTCTACATAGAGTTCTAGGCCAGCTGGGACTACAGGGAGACTGTCTCAAAAAGACCAAAAAAAGTGATCATAGGTCCTGGGGAAATGGCTCAACAGTTAAGAGCATGTATTGCCCTTTCAGAGGACCTGAGTTCAAGTCCTAGCACCCATGTCAGGTGGCTAACAACCACCTATAATTCTAGATCCAGAGGATTCAACACCTCTGGCCTCTATGGGCTCCAGTACTAGTACACACATGCACATACACAATTAAAAATAAATCTTTAAAAAAGTGATCATAGACAAGATGGCTTATGCAACAAATAATGCCTTTTTCCAGTTTCAGAGGCTGTGAAGTTCTAAATTAAGCTACCAGCAAGCCACTGTCTGGTAAGGTCACTCTTTTTGGTCTGGGAGTAAGCATCACCATCCCATGTCCTTCTATGAGGGAGAACAGAGAGTCTCTGCTTTCTATTGTATCTTCTTATAATGGCACTAGTCCGATGTACAAAAGCTCTGTACACTTGACCTAATGCTTCCAAAGGCCCTGCCTTCTTTCCTATATATATATATATATACATGTATATGCATATATATTTATTATTTTATGTGTATTGCTTGTATGTGTGTAAGTGCATCCATGTCATGTAATGCCCATGGAGGTCAGAAGAGGGCATTGGATTCTCCTGGAACTGGGGTTATGAACAGCTGTTAGCCAACATATGGGTGTTAAGAATCGAACCCGGGTCCTCTGCAAGAGTAGCCAGTGCTCTTAACTGCTGAGCCACCTCTCCATCTCCAGCCTTGCCGTCTAATATTATCACATTATGGTTCAAAGTTTCAACATGTGAATTATTTGGGACTGGATGGCACAAACATTCAGTCTGTAATATACATATATGTATGCATACATATATATGTTAACATATATGCTATATATACACACACACGTGTATTTTAAATGCTTATTCAAAATAAAATGTCATATGGAGGAAAAGTCACATAATTTAGCTCAGTGAGAGAATCAGAGATCGTTTCCTGGAAGGAGGGGATATGGATCTAAACCTTCAATGTGTAAAAGTGGCATAGATTCTCCATAAGGGAGACAGGATGCCAGCTCCCATTTGAACAGTAATACTGGAGAAGGAAAGAAGAGACAGCAAGCCAGATATTCTGTCTGAAGCTGAGGAGTTGTGAAGGTAAGAAAGATAAAGAGGAAAAGGACAAGGATGGCTGGAGGTGAAGCTTTCATCAGGTGCTGATGGAGAGAGACATGCAGATTTGTGAAGCAGGAGAATTTTTTATGGAATCTAACAATCTAGTGTCTTAACTTGGGCAAAACCATGAGTTATTTTAAGTGAATTTCTCCCTCAACACACTAAACAGTTATGGCATTATATCACTGAAACAAGCATAAGAAAATGTAAAGAGAAATAAATAAACTCTCCTGTCTTTCCTCTGGCAGACAGGAAAGTGGCCAGGTTTGTTTTACCTGATGAGCAGACATGAATGGATCAACTTCTGATGCTGTGTAGCAGAGGACAGAGCTTACCGGTCAGGATACATCCGTGCAAGCCAATCATAAGCGCAGCACTGTGATACAAGGGCAGCGTGGTGTAGATGATGTCATTTGCCTTAATCCCACTTGCCAAAGCAAGGCCTGTCCCATACCACAGGCGATGATGATTGATGGTTGCAGCCTTTGGGAGACCTTGGCAAAGACACAAGAGATGGGAGCAGTGAGCTAAGATTGGCCATTCATAGCGTGGGATGGGGATCTGGCATGCACAGCTTCCTCACCCTGTGCTGAGCAGACTGCACGAGGGCAGGGATGAGCAAACCACAAGTCTGTACATTATTTTTTTTTCTTCAAAAGCACCAGAGAGTAAATGTTTGGTGTTCTGTGGTATCATATGGTCATTGTACTGACCCTGCTCTGCTAGTGTGCTGACAGCAGCCAAGCACACACATAATGGATCTTGTTCTGGAGGCTCTCAAGGCACAGTTTGCTGAGTTCTGAGATAGGCAGTTGGCATACTTGTAATTTGAAGAGACTGAATTTCTGCTTTGGCCTCACTACTTGGTAAGAGATTTTCAAAAATTGCATTTAATTTTTCATAATAAATTTAAGAGATAAATAGAATTGGATTCTTAATCCACAGATGAGAAAGCCACGATTCAGAGACTGTATAGCCCATTCATTCAATCTTTGAAATTATACATATTTCTTTGTAATTATACATATTTGCCATTTCAATTTTAAAATATGTACTTGTGAACTTTTTTCTTGGAGATCCAACTATGTTTATAGACTCCCTCACTTATTCATCCATTTATTTCCTTTATCAGCTGCTTTGCATTCGTTATCATGATGATACTATGATTTATTCATATACCATAGTATTGATTGTGGCTATTTCCAAGGATGCCACAGTGAATAACGTTGTTCACATGGTAATTCACACTATGAATGATGCTACACGTCAAAAAGCATGTCTTTGTAATCTAGGAACATAAGCATCACATTTGCCAGTTCTCAGGGGGAATCCCCATTCACTCCCCTGCCAGGAAAATAAGAGTCCCAGTTCCTCACAGCCTTGTCACAGACACCCTCCACCCTCACAGCCTTAACACAGACACCCTCCAGCCTTGCCGCATACACACTCCCTCACTGGGTTTTTGTCAACTGAAAAGTGAAAAACAGTATCTCACTGTAGACTTAGTACATTAGACTAAATGCATTTTTTTTTTGTCTTTTTGAGACAGGGTCTCCTTGTAGCCCCAGCTGTCCTGGAACTCACTATGTAGACCAGGCTATGTAGACAAAGATCCACCTGCCTCTGCCTCCCAAGTGCTGGGATTAAAGGCGTGCGCCACCACGCCCAACTAAATGCATTTTCTTAATCATAATTTATGTACTTAAAAAGACTTTGCATTAAAAAGTATGCTTATATTGCTTCTCATAGAAGACTGATTTAGTTTTAGGGGGCATGAAGTCACTTCTCAGGGTGCTGAGTTGGAGTTTAAGCCCTGAGTAGAAAACCACACCTTCTGAAGAGGAGGGTCAATCTCTGCATACTCAGATAGCACCCTGGTCAGGTATTTTTCATAATAACAGTCTTTCATATGGCCAGCTAATTACCCATCATTCTAAACACAGTTCAAAACTCATTTCCTTTGTCAGAGGTCCAGGGCATTGCATTAATAATAATGGCCCATTTTACATTAACATCAAGAAATGGAAGAAACCATCAATAAATCAATTGGATTTACCATGGAAAAGAATCATGTAAATAGTGAAAGCTCTGAATTATATATATATAAAAGAGTATTTCTTTGTGCTTTGAAGTACTTATGGAACTTTCCCAATTTAATATTTTACATTAATGAATAAATATTTGGTAACAATTACATAAATTTGTGCCACTGACTTCCTTTGAGGATCAGGGAAAACACTTTGCTAAGTTCATAAATGAATTCTTTTAGTTAATTTCCAGAAGAGTAACATGCAAATATTTCATTCATAGGTTAAAAAAACAGCAAAATAGACATTAATCCTACTGTCTTCCTGTTAAACATAAATATTAAATTGTGGGATTAATTTCAGGAGTGTTTTCTATTTTATCCTGCAAATGGGTTTCCATTTCCTTGCCAAAACATATTTGTAAAGAAGTTCCATACAGTTTAATTTTACCATTCTATTATGAAATGCAGGTCGAAATCCCACAAATTAAGGCAGTGTCTACGTGCAATGGGATCAGCTGGTCTCTTACGTCTTCAACCTTTCTGTTGGCATGCTGATATAACTTTTGATAAATAAAAAATTACATTACACTACAGGCATAGGCTTTACTATGCCACCCCAAGCTCCCTGTCATTTACTTAAAGGAAATATTCAGTAAAAGTGACAGTGTGGGATGGGGGTCCGTGATCATGTTAAACTGAGGTCTAGCGACTGCTGTAGCAGATGCTACTAGGGCTTGTCAGGGCGAAGCAGAGAGTTCCTGTTGGCTGGTGTAGAGATAACAGTCTCCATAGAACCTTTAGCCTTCTCTATAATATTTGATCATTTAGCAAAGAGAAGGTATGACTGTATTACCTGCTTAAATTAAAAACTTAATCAAAGGAGATAAAAGGCTCATATTCAATTTCCTAACAATAATAAAAATGATCATCACTATCAGCATGGTGGGCTGGCTTCCTGCCCTCTTTTCAATATATCCCCCACGCTCCATGTTATTATATTTTGGTCACGCTTTCCCTGGCCTTTTGTGGGCAGACTCTGAATATCTATTACATGCATAAGCCAGGAGGTGTTTTTATGAGCCTGGCGTTTTATGAGCCTGAATACTTCTACTTCTTGTCTTGGGAAGCCTGTAATCTCTTTAAAAATATTTTATTATTTTTATTTTTATGTGTATGAGTGTATTGCCTGCATGTGTATAAGTGCACCTATGTTGTGCAATACCTGCAGAGGTAAGAAGAGGGCTTTGGATCTCCTGGAACTGGAGTTACAGATGGTTATTAGCCATCATATGGGTGCTGGGAATCAAACCTGAGTCCTCTGCAAGAACAGCCAGTGCTCTTAACCACTGAGCCATGTCTCCAGCCCCAAAGCCTGTAATCTCTTTATCTGTTTCAGAATCTGTAAAATGGAAGTAACAGTATCCCCTCGGGGGAGTGGGAGAGTTGTATGAATAACTGTCTAAAGCACAGAGAAGAATGCCTGCCCCATATGACTCTGAATATTGCTATTCCAAATAGCGAGTAACTGGCAATGTTTTCTTTTAATAGTTTATAAAAAATAGTGCACAGTTGAAGGCATCCTAGGTCTGATGACATAACAGCATTTTAGGGCTCAGTAGGTTCATTCTACATTCAGAGCACCAAGTCAGTAAGGCTTGGGGAACTGCAAACACCTATATAAATATTACCCCATAGCTGTCCTCTGGTATGCCCCATTTATATCGATTACATATCATATATGGATCTGGATATAAAATAACCAAAATATGCCAAGCATTAAAAATTTCTAACAACCCATGGGGCCAAATTTTATTTATCATCTCAACTATTTTTATAGTTCTTGTTTTTTTCTTTATCTGTTCTACAGCAAATGGGGGTGGGGTGTGTGGCACGCAAAGCCAGGACAAAAGCAAATGAGATCATATGTGATGAAATAAGATCAGTTCCCACGGGCAAAGAGCTAAATTCCTTGAAGTATGAGTTATCTGATAAGTTTTGCTAAAGAAAGTGAATGTCTAAAAGTCCAAGCCAACATTTAACTCCTTCAGTTAAGTCCATGTCCTTGAGAATTCCCTCTTTATTTTTTACCTGTGGTTCCAGAAGTATAAATGTATAGGGCAGGAGTAGAAAACGTGACTTGGGACCTCCATGACTCTGGGATAGGCTCGGTCGACACTTCATCTACTTTGTCCAGTAATGAGTCCACCCCGTCTGTGTTGGAAGTTCTGCTTACGTAATAGACAGACACACCATCCTTTTTCAGGGTTGGCAGCACCTCTTCAACAGCTTCCTGTAGTTCTTATTTTTTAAGAAAACAATCATAGTTTATTAGTTCATTAAGTTTCCATTTAGTGTAATAAATTTCATATTTTTGAATCAGACATATGTTTTGTTAAAATGTTTGGATATGAAGATGCTATGCATTTTTAACACTGACTTTGAAGCATTTGAAAAATCTCCCAAGGTTCCAATATCTGAAAGAATGAGGCTTGAGTTTTGATGTTTTGTAAGCACAGGAGATCATTGGTAGAAATCTGCACTTGTTACTGCAAGTGCTTACAAGTGAATGTATGGACAAAATCCAAGAACAGTAAGTGCACATTATTAAAACTTTAAAGACAGTGGAACAGACATTTTCAGAACATACCACACAGAGTTCAAGGTAAGAATTATTTTAAAGTCTGTGTCAGTCATGTGCGTGTACAGGTACTTGGATCACAATCAATTTCTTCACAGGTCAGGTAAGAAAAGGTTCTTACTTAATGTAAAAACATCATCTCGTATTTGTTACTTGGATTTTGTGCCTTTAATCTATAAAATAAGATGGCTTTTAAGCTAAGTTGTCTTGAATTGTAACAACTAAAGTAAATATACTTACTCTGATTCAGAAGGTGACTAAGTACCTCAGGGAGTTACCCCAAAGGCTAAACCTAAGCCATCTGTGTGCTTCATTTCTCAGATGTTGGTGGCTGAGGCCTCCAAGAAATGCAACTGGGACAGATGTTTAAATTAAAAATTATTGTTA
>NW_008337053.1:2028684-2053169 GCF_000622305.1 Nannospalax galili | reverse complement strand
ATTTATAATATTTACTTGTGTGTGTGTGTGTGTGTGTGTGTGTGTGTGTGTGTATGTGTGTGGTGTATGCCATATGTGTGTGGGTGCCCATGGAGTTCAGGCGAGGGCGTCAAATTCCTTTGACTTACAGGGGGTTGCGAGCTGCCGGATATGGGAACTGAACTCTAGAAGAGTAGCAAGCACTCTTAACAGCTTAGCTATCTCTCCAACAAATTATTTTAACTAAAGGACTCATTCCTTTTGTAAGAATAAGCCATTAAATCCCAAGTAAACTTGGTTCCTGGAGGGACCACTTTTGATCTTTTAGTTTTTTTCTTTTGGTGATCACCTCTCCGTCACCTTTCCTGATGTTTTTTGGACTACTTATTTAGATCCCTACTCCCATTTTACCCTTTTCCCCTTTTAACAATCACTTTCACTTTATGTTGTCTAAGTTAATAGCATTTCTGTCTATTCCAAGGCCGTGTTGCTGTCTTCTAGCGTTGTTGATAGGCTAGCGTTGTTGATAGGTTGAAAACCAATATCAGCCTCAATGTAGTTATGGCTATGTAAATATTCCCTGCAGAGCCAAGGAGCACACGCTAATTGAATTTTCTTCCTGGAACAGTTTTCTTCTAAAGTTCTGGCTGGCTATTATTCTTTAATGTATTTGCCTCTATTCTCTTTTCAGCCCTCATCAGATTACTTTTGTTTCTTCCCCAGGAACCCCTATTCTTTTCTTCTGCACGTTTAGCTGGTGGCTCTCTAGTCCTTCAGCACTCTGGAAAGGCTACCAAAAGCTAAAGCCTTATAGAAGCTGGGGGTGTGGTGGGGGCCAAGACCTCGTCTTAGATCAGGTGTCCATTGTGTCCTAACTACATTATTGCAATTGCCTCTTTACCCAGCCTCCTCACCCTTAATCTCTCCCTGCTTCCAACTGATCAGCTTCCTGACTGCCCGACTTCCTGGCGCAACCCTGTTCACTGGTCTTCGGCGGCTGCAGGGCTCACTCTCCTGTGTGGGAGGTCCTGCAGGTCCTCACAGTCTCGCCCTTGGCCTTTCGAATGCCATCTCCCATTGTCCATTTCCTGTCCCTTTCCTTGGTCCACACTAATCCATCCACATGAAGGCCCTGAAGCTTCCCATATGCTCACATTTAATAACCTTTGCTAAAGCCATTTCGTCTGCTTGGAATGCTCTCTTATCCCTAGCTGCCTGGAAAATTCCCACTCTTCTTTAAAGACAACCTAGGGGTAACTCTCTTCCATCACCTTTGCTTTTCCCTGAAGTTAAAGCTATTGATGTAAAAACTAAAATGTAAAGTTTTGGATGTGAATATTGCCTGTCAACAATGTAGTTGATCTTTAATGTCCTGAAGTATTTCATATATGATTGTGCCTTCATGTTTTCTCTTTCACACTAAAAAAATTCTTATTGTAAAATTTTTCATATAAGGCTGGCAATCAAATAGGACATGTAAGCGCAAATAATTCTATTTGTTACAGTCTGGGCTCTCTGAGACCCTGAAACTGAAGTTTGTGTAAGAATGCTCTTAGGAGCTGTCCCTGTGAGGTTACAAGGGAAGCAGATTGCAGAGAGGGAAAGTTGAACTAATGTAGTTACAACAGTGACCCTCCTCACCTCATCCTCATCCTCATCCTCATCCTATGGTGCTCTGGGCCTGGAATGGCTCTTCAGGTTTGTCTTGAATTAAGGGAGCTGACTCTCACCCCCTACTCCTGCCCATCAATCAGTCAAGGGACTCAGACTGAGTGGTGTGGTGCTTAATTCTGGCAAAATGGATCTCTTCAGCCCAAAGCAAGTCCTACTAAGCGTCTCAGGTGAGAGTGCCCGGCCCTTGAGGAAGGAGTACCTCATTTCTAAAGGAGGCAACAGGGAGCACATCACAGCATGGTCACACCTGTCCTCCTCAGACAACAAAGCTTTACATTTTTCATTTGTTTAGAATGGTTATATAGTACCTTTCCACACACCACATTAACTTCACAATAGCCCTGTGATGTAGATACATACTAGTAACCCCATTTCTACAAATGGAAGGTGACACACAAAATGAAAACAATTATAATTGGGCATCTGTAATTCCTGCTTCTCTGTACTAGCCATTCAAGTTCAGTTCAGGTTTTGACTGACTGATTTTAATTTAAAATTTTTAATGTGTATGAGAGTTTTGCCTGCATGTATCTAAGTGCATCCATGAGTGCAATGCCTGAAGAGGCCAGAAGAGGGTGTCAGATCTTCCCAGACCTGGAGTTACAGATGGTTGTTAGCTGTCATGTGGGTGTTGAGAACAGAACCTGGGTCCTCTGGAAGAGCAGTCAGTGCTCTTAACTGATTTGCCATCTTTCAGGCCCTGTGTGGTTCAGGTTTTGATAGAGGGCCTTTGTTTTTTAGAAGAGGTTATTGATTTGCTCTGTGCTTGTTAACTTATATGAATTTGCTGTTAAGGAGCAATATGGCCAATCTCTGTTTGTCTTGGTGGAGAGTATAACTCAAGCTTTACTGAAAGCTTGGGAGTGAAAAATTAAGTCACAGGAAGTTCCTGAAGGGTGTGGAATAGATCCATTAGCTCCTCATTGGTCTAGGTTTAGATTGTAGAGGGAAATAGACCCTCAGAGAAAGCAGTACACATTTGGTTGACAGAAAAGCAAGTAATGGGCTGGAGAGACGGGTCTGTGGTTAAGACTGCTTGCTGTGCAAGCAAGAAGACAGGAGTCTGAACCCCAGCATCCGCATAAATGTTGAGTGGGGGTTGGGTGGGAGGTGGAGACAGGAGGATTGCTTTGGCTTGCTGGCTACCAGGCTAGCCAGAAACCATGAGATCCAGGTTCATCAAGAGACTCTGTCTCAGAGGAACAGGGCAGAGAGTGATAGAGGTGGACAGCCAATACCCTTCTCTGGCTTCCATGTGTGCACAGGTTTGTGTCCCCACACACGTGTGCATACGCCACACCTACTTACCTCCCCCCACCAACACCAAGTGCTTCCAATACCCCCATGTAATTTGTCTTAAGAGAAAACTTAAAAAAAATTAAGTAGGATACTAGTTGTCCCCACACCCACTTTCTTTTTAATAAGAAGATAAATATCTAAATAAGCCCATTCCTGGTGGCAGAGAGAATGGGTGGGTGAATTGAATCATTCTTCTTCACCAGCGTGTCAGAGTGCTACTGGCTAAACCTGTAGCTTCTCATAGGAAAAGACATCCACTGAAGGAGCCTGCTGTGCTACTAGCTTGCCTCGTTGAATGGGAAATTGTATTAGTTAAAATACCCGCAGAAATGCTCCCAGATAAAGCCATGGAAAGGATGCAGTGAAAGGAAGTGTGTTCTGACCAAGGTTTGAAGATGAATGTGAGATGGCTGGTAGATGAACAACTCAGGAATGAAGGTTCATCTCCTTCATTCAGAAAAATAACTGAGACATAAAGTAGTGCTAATATAGCCCCTGAAGAGTATGAAAATAGTTCTTAAAATGCCAGTTGTGGGGCTGGAAGATGGTCACAGTTAAGAGCACTGGCTGCTCTTGTAGAGGACCTGACCTCGAATCTCAGCACCCACATGAGGGCTAGCAGCTGTCCATAACTCCAGGTCCAGGGGATCTGACGCCCTTTTCTTGCTTCCATGGGCATTGCACAACATGGGTGCGCTTACATACATGCAGGCAAAATGCTCATACACATAAAATAAAAATAAAAAGTTAAAAAAAACGCCAGTTCTAAGCATGATTTTTGCATCTCTAACAACATTGGTAGTCTGGACTAACAGTATTTAGTAACCTATTTTCTGTCGGGAAGCACACTGCATGATATGAGAACCCTCTTCCAACAGAGACACAGCCCTTTCTTTTCTCCTTATACAAAACAAATTACCCAAGGCAAAAAAGATGATTACTTCAGGTTAAAAATTCTAAGAGGAGTAATTAAAAAAAAAAAAAAAAAACAACAGGCTGGGCATGCCGGCGCATGCCTTTAATCCCAGCACTCGGGAGGCAGAAGCAGGTGGATCTCTGTGATTTCATGGCCAGCCTGGTCTACACAGTGAGTTCCAGGACAGCTGGGGCTACAGGGAGACCCTGTCTCAAAAAGACCAAAAAAAAAAACCAAACCCCAAACCCCAAAAACCCACACACATAAAAAACCAGTGGAAAAACATACCTTACATCTGTGCAGTTAAAAAATTTACTAGATGATATTTTTCCTTTTCCTCAGCTAAAGCTCTTGTTCTCTAATTAGCCCTTATATCAAGAGTAATTTCTTATAATGAGCTTGCCAGGCCATACCAGTCATCACAAAACTGCTAGTATTTTTTAATACATAAGCAACCATTTCACCTGTCTACCAAGTATCTACTTTCCTATTTATCGGAGTCTTTGAGGAGACTGCTCACATTTATTCAGAAAAGTTTGACTACACCCTTCTTCAGATTTAGTAACATTAACAGCCGATTCAGAGATGATTTTTTTTAATTTTTAAAAAAATATTTTATTATTTTTTTATGTGTATGACTATTGCCTGCATGTATGTAAGTGCACCCGTGTCATGCAATGCCTATAGAGGTCAGAGGAGGGTGTTGGATCCCCTGGAACTGGAGTTATGGACAGTTGTTAGCTGCCACATGGGTGCTGGGATTTGAACCTGGGTCCTCTGCAAGAGCAGTCAGTGCTCTTAACTGCTGAGCCAGCTCTCCAGCCCTCAGAGATGAATTTAAAAAATCTCTTTAGTTTCTTCCTGTTTCTAAAGAAAATGGACTGTGAGGAGGGGGAGAAGAAAAATTTTTTAAAAATAATTTATTTATTATTTTTATGTGTATGCGTGTATTGCCTGCATGTAGGTAAGTGCACCCGTGTCATACAATGCCCACGGAGGTCAGAAGAGGGTATTGGATCCCCTGGGATTAGAGTTACGGACAGTTGTTAGCTGCCATGTGGGTGCTGGGATATGAACCCAGGTCTTCTGCAAGAATAGCCAGTGTTCTTAACCACTGAGCCATCTCTCCAGCCCCCAGAGAAGAAAAATGTTTAAGAACATTGTCGAGCTAGCTCTCCATTCACACCTGGGCTATTGGGCTTAGAGTCTCAGACTTGAACATAGTATTCATTTGGGGTCTGAGTTTCTGTCATTGTAGAGCCTTCTGCTTTGTACAGGGTCTCCCACCATTCAATCATAGATTCCAATGTGGTTTTAGTCTACTCATCATCCATTCCCTCTCTGCAGAGACTTAGAACATCTCTCACATATGGCTCACTGCCAGAGGGTCTGGAAAGATGGATTGATTTGTTGGCATGGCCTTTGGTAACTCTGTGAGGCTGGGCCTGAGGGTGATCAAATTGAAATGTGTTTCCTCATGTTAGGATATATTTGATTGTGTTACATCATTTTTCATACCCAACTTGGTGATTCTTAAGCTTCAGGAAAAAAAACCAAACCTGTTACAATCTACTCTTTGATTCAGTGAAGATGTGTTGAATGTCTATCATGTGGTTGATATCACTAGGGCCTCATTCAAAGATAAATAAAGCAAATAAAGCAAATCTCATCCTTGAGACAAAGTGCACTGAAGCAATTTAAGTTACTCACAGGAAGCCAAGAGGTGAGAAAAGTGGAGATTAGATTATCTCTGCATCTGGTTCTGGACTCAAGTTGAGAAAACTGTCTCTTCTCACAGAAGTGAGGCCACTGATACTGGTCGTTCCTGGGTTCTCCAAGTCTATTTTCTCCACACTAAAGCTGTTTCAATAATCAGCTTAAAATGATCATTATTAAGGTCTAGCCTGTTGTTCTTTCATAGTAAAACTATTGAGTGAAGCATCTTCTTGTGTTGTGGAATTTGATCAAATTGCCTCTGGTCTTCCTTTCTCCTGGACTGCCCTTGCCCAGCTTCATGGTCAATGCTCCTAAGAAGCACTTTGCAGTTCTCCCAGAACACCTCATTCTCTGGACTGTCACAATCATTTGTACACATGGCTTAGTTCTTTTACTGGACTGTAAGATCCTTGAACTAATTAATCTTCTTGACTCCTCAACCAATCATGGTAACAAAAGATCATAATAAGTGTTACCTTTAATCCCAGTACTAGCTTAATTTTATTTCATTTACTGTTTGTTTTGAAACGATCTAACTCTGTAGCCCAGTTTTGTTTCAAAATTATGGCGTTCCTTCTGCCTTGGTCTCACAGTGTTGGGATTATAGGTGTGAACCACCTTGCCCATTTCTCTCTTTCCCATTTCTCTTTTAATAATACCCTTATCCTGTGGTCCCACCTCTCTTGAGCTCCTTCTTTCCCTTTATCCAACAGTAGTTTTATGGTAAAGGTTTTTTGTTGGAGAAATTTTAATAATGAAATATTTTTGAAAGCTACTGGTAACCTTTTCTTTCATCACATTGTTTAAAGGAGGTTCAATTATTGTTTTCTAACCTTAAAAAATAGGTGAAAGGTAATTGGAACAGTCTATAGTTTTTCTTAATCTCAGCTTTACAACAGAGTATCTTTCTGTTTCTATGATCTTGCACAAGACAGTAACTAATTAACAGAAGTGGCCATTCTTCTATTCTTGGTTAAGTTGAGAACAGGTAAAGTAGACCTAGCCAGTGTACTAGTGAAGAAATGCTCAGACCCAGGTTATCTACCCAGTAGAGTTAGTTTAGCTAGTTTACCCAGAACAAATAGCAACATGGCAAATATATTATTTCAAGAATCTTCTGAGTGGTGTGTGCATGTGTGTGTGTTGGAGTGGGGAGGGAGGGAGAGAGGGAGGGAGAGAAAGAGACAGCGAGAGAGACAGAGACAGAGAGACAGAGAGAGAGAAATGAAATACGCAGGGACTGGAGAGATGACTCAGCAGTTAAGAACATTTGTTGCTCTTCCAGAGGACGCAGGTTCGATTCCCAGCATCCACATGGTGGCTAACAACTGATCCAATACCTTCTTCTGGCCTCTGTGGGCACTGCACACACATGTGCTTGTACATATATGCCAGTAAAACACACACATAAAATAAAAACAATAAATAAAATATTGAAAAAAGAAATAATGGACTAGAGAGATGGCCCAGTGGTTAAGAGCATGGGCTACTCTTGTAGAGGACTAGGGTTTGATTCCAAGCATCCACATGGTGGCTAATGGCTAATCCAGTTACAGGGGAATCTGACACCCTCTTCTGACCTCCATGGGCACAGGATGATATGGGTGCACTTACATACATGCAGGCAATATGCTCGTACACATAAAAAATAAAAACAAAAAATACAATATTAAAAAACATAGAATCAAATTCACCTTTATAGGGCCATGAATAGGCAAAGTAATCCTTAGCAGAAAGAACATAGCTGGAGGTATCACACAATACTTGACTTCAAATGATACCACAGAGCTGTAGTGACAAAGACAGTATGGTAAGGGCACAAAAACAGGCACGTAGACCAATGGGACAGAATAGAGGACACAGAAATAAACCCATACAACTATGGCTGACTTGGGCCTCTGTGTGCTAAGAAATGGAAGCAACCTAAGTGTCCCTTAACTGATGAGTGTTTAATAAAATGTGGTACATTTACCCAGTGGAGTTCTATTCAGCAGTAAAGAAAGATGAAATCATGAAATTTGCAGGTAAATGGATAGAACTAGAAACTGTTATACTAAGTGAAGTAACATATTTATACGATGGAGCTCTACTCAGCAGTAAAGAAAGAAGAAATAATGGAATTTACAGGTATATGGATGGATCTAGAAATTGTCATACTAAGTGAAGTAACACAGACTCAGAAAAAAAAAGACCTATGCTCTCCCTCATTTGTGATCCTAGCACCAAAATCTTATAAGTGAGTACATATCCTGATGTAAACTGCAGGAGCCAGGAAAATGGAAAGGAACCAGGGAGGTAAAGTGAAAGAGGGAACCTGAGAGAGAACAGTAGGAGGCAGGTGTTACCAAGGAAGAAATGGGTAAAATGGGGGTGTTTAAATGGGAGGGTTTTACAGGAACTATGGGGGTAAAGGGGAAGAAGGAGCTTAAGAGAGGGGGGTACCATAGGAGACAGGTATTATCAAAGGTGAAATGGGGAAAATGGGGGTTCTTTGACTGGGGAGGGAGGGAGGGAGGGAGAGAGAGAGAATGAATATGAATAAACAATGCCTAGCTGGTATAAAAAACCCCAAGGGAAATGTATCAGTTCAAAACCTACTGAAAAATGACACATACAATAGCTCTACATGAGTCCATGTGTATAGCTGAAGGCTATATAACAAGAAACGGTGCTAGATAGGATAAACCTCCCTTTGAGTTCTTGGCTAGGGTAGCCCAAGAGACTCCCAAAATAACATAGGCTATTGCCAAAGCCCTTGATTGCCTCCCAGAATTTGAAGGTAAGACCCTACTGCTGAAGTGCTGAAGATAGGACATATTTCAACACAGGACTTGGAGCAATGGAGCTGGAACTGACCTGGAAGCCACCTCCCTGAAGGCTAGCTCTTGTAGTTTTGGAGAGCACTACACAAGCTGCTAAAGGAGAACATCAATCAGTTCTGGTCCAACCCTAGCTTTAAGGTTTAATAGCCACAATAATGAGCAGCACAGCAAACTATATTGGGGCAATAGTGGCACTTTTATCTTGGGGGTAATCATCAGCTACCTAATTGGACTTAAAGCCCACTCAATGGGAGGGAACTCATGTGTGGTACTGTAAACATAGCCAAATGCACATGGCTGGAGAGGTCATAGATCTTAGAGAAAATCCCAAGGCTGTCACATCCCTAGACAAATGTGAGTTTTTACTATGTGCAAAATATGAATACTTATATTTACAGACAACTATCCCAGTCATCACTCATCAAAGAAAATTCTTTTGCAACAGACAGAGACTATTATAGCATTCCACAACTGGTCACACACAGATATTAAGTGTCTGTGAAATGCCCAAGAGATACATATACAATGGAACTGCTAAACCTAAGGCTCACAGAACATGGTGGAACAAGGGGTAGAAAGAATAATACATCTCTCAACTCTCATCAATGAAGCTTCCTCATGTAACAGAGGACAATGAACACAAAGGGCCACAAATGGCCAAAGGGTAGAGAATGACAGTCTGCAGAGTGTGGTTCCCTGGATAGGACTCCTATATTAAACTTCACCCACCCAGGGCTCAGGGACCATTGTGGGAGAGGGAACAAAAGATTGTAAGATCCAGGGAGGAGGTGTATGACCATATGGAAATACAATCCTACAGGCTCCTGGGACCTTGCTCATAAACTTACAGCAATGGTGACAGCATGCACAAGACCCATGCAAACTCAAGCAGACAGAAGCCCAGCACAGAACTGTGGAAATGGACAGCAGGTCCCAAACTTAGTTGAAGCACTATTGGCAGCTGATTACTGCTGGGTGAGGAAGAGCTGATCTTCTTAAAGGGAGGGACTCTAGATGGGCTGACTAGACCCCACTTGATGAACTTGCACTGAGAGATGTCTGGGGACACTAACTTGACTTGATAGGCCTTAAATGACAGAATGCATGAAATCCAGTGGGGGTGCTATACGAAGGTTTAAATGGAGGAGGGGTTATAAAGATGATTAAGATGCTGTGTATGAAATACACAAATTTTTAATAAAAAATACAAGCAACAACAAACTCAGACTCAGAAAGACAAAAACTACATGTTCTCTCTCATATATAGATACTAGGTTGCAATGTTTATAGGTATATATATATATATGTTATATAAATTATGAAATTAGAAAGACCATGAGAAGGGTACAAGGAGGTATTGAAGAAGGGGGAGGCCAATTGGACATAAGTACTGGGATTCAAAGTATGCACCATCACATCCAGCATGCAAAAACAATTTTGTATGAAAATGTTAGAATGAAATTAATTTTGCACATGCTAATTAAAAATTACAAATAAGGGGCTGGATGATGAGTGGTTAATGAAAATGTGGTCCATTTACACAATGGAGTTCTATTCATCAGTAAAGAAAGATAAAATAATGAAATTTGTAGGTAAATGGATGGATCTAGAAACTGTTATACTAAGTGAAGTAACACAGACTCAGAAAAACTAAAGACGTATGTTCTCCCTCATTTGTGGATCCTAGCACCAAATCCTTATAAGTGAGTGCACATCCTGATGCAACTGCAGGGACCAAGAATATGGAAGGGAAACAGGGAGGTAAAGGGAAAGAAGGAACCTGAGAGAGAAGAGTAGTAGGATAAAGGTGTTACTAAGGGAGAAATATGTAAAAAGGGGGTAAAGGGGAGGAGGCAGGGGGAAGGAGGGCTATACAAAGAACTATGGGAATAAAGGGGAAAAAATTCTCCAGACACCCAGTTAAAAAAAAAAAGCCTTAAGCACAGAAGGAACCCTAATGGGGATGGAAGAAAGCCCTTCTAGAAGCAATAAGGTTGTTAAATGAAAATCCTAGTGCCAGAGGTGGGTTGCCTCCACTATGAGCTGTTGGCCTGAGGGGCTCTGGAGGTCCCCAAAACAATAAAGGCAATTGCCAATAATGTTGGTTTTACACTAGAAGTAGACAGAGAGACCCTACTGCTGAAGACACTGCTTGACGTGAGTGCAGGAGAGGGAAAATTCAAGCTTGAACTAAGCTGGAAACTCACTGCCACTGGATGGGTGGCTTTCATGGTGCCAAAAGGTGATATGCAGATGATTGGGGGAGAATTGTTCCCTATAATTCTGCTCAATGACAGACCCTGAGTGTTGCACTATCAACACACCAAACAACATGTTCCTGCTGGTGCAATAGTGGAGCATCTAGTGTATGTACAGCCAGCAAATTTTTGATTGGATAAAATGCCTGCTCCTAGGGGTGGAACACATATCTGGTACTGTAGACCAGACCGACCCCCAAGTGGAAGGGGAGAATACAGGCCCCAGTGGGAAGCCACTCAACTATTTTGTTAGATGGATGTAATGCACCTGCTAAAGTACCGTCCAAGCATTTGTGTTTACACCATAGGTTAAGTTATTATAGCAGTTACTGTTTAGATGTTCTTGCTTCTTGCTGTTTGTGTTTTTATAGTAGATGGAATCCCACTGAAATATGCCAACAGCCCATGGAAAACTGACGATGCAGAGACCCAAAAGTTCAGTGCCTTGCCACAATAGGAGGAAGATCATCACACACCTACTATTCCCTCCAAGGCTCAGGGACTTTTGCAGAAGAGGTTGGCAGAAAGAATGCAAGAGCCGGAGGAAGGGGTGGACTGTTAACTGGAAGTGTACTCTGATCACTATGCTGGCAAGCTATAATCATACCTCCTTCTCAGGCTCATCAAGGAGTCAGTTACCCTTCCCACCCAATCAGTCGACCTGAGCTGCATGTGGGGGAAGGGCTAAGGATATACAAGCCGAGAACACCAGGAGGCCCCTCTCTTACCATTTTCTGGGGCTGTCGGGAAGTCACGGGATCTATATTTGAGTGTGGTCTTTCTAGTGCAGGCATAAATGGGGGGGCACCCACTCCTCTGTAAATAAACCCCCACCCTATGGTCTATTAATAAAAAGAAAATGATAGGTATTTGGATAAATAGATGAGAGGGATCTGACTAGACTGCAAGTGGATGGATTTTCACTGGGGAATGTCTGGGGACACTGACTTGACACAGTGGGCCTTAGCACCCAGGACAGAGTATATGGGTTCCAGTGGGGGGGCTATGAGAGGGTTCTGGTGGGGACAGGGCTGTAAAGATGATTCAGATTGTTTGGGATATACTGTATGAAATACAACAAAATTTAATAAAAACAAAAAAACAAAACAAATAAGGGGCTAGAGAGATGGTTTTGTAGTTAAGAGCACTGCTTTTACAGAAGACCTGGGTTTGAATCCCAGCACCCACATGGCAGCTAATAACTGTCTGTAACTCGAGTTCCAGGGGATCCAACATCCTCTTTTGTCCTCTTTGGGCACTGCATGATGCAAATGTAGTAAGTTACATGCAGGTATAACATTCATACACGTAAAATAAACAAAAAGTAAAAAAAAAAAAATAAAACAAATTCTCCCTTATGAACTAAGCTCAGATGGGTTGATAGAATAAACAGTGTTCTGGAAGCAGAAGAAAAACTCTGGGTATGTGCAGCTCACCGTTGCTGGCTATCCCCATTGTCCTGGGCAACTGATACCATTCCTCTGGGCATCTTGATATCACTTACAAAATTGGAAGAAATCTGCAGCACTTCTGATCCCAAGCTGTTCAGATGAGGGACATTCAACCTGTGTGTAGTTATGTTTCTAAGTTTACTACAAAACCGAACTCAATTAGTCATTTAACCCTTGGTTTGTTCAGTTGTAAAACAAGCGGAAATTAGGCTAATTCTCAAAGGTCAGTCCTCAGACCATTTTGGGCTGAGATTGGGACTTATTTGGCCACCACCACAATCACTGACTCAGAATTTTTCGAATGAGATTCTGGAACGTGTTTTGCAAAGTGATGATTCTTGTACTCATTAGGTTTCTTTTACACATTTTTTTTGTAGGTGTAACACACATTAAAGTTAAAGGATTACAGGATTTCAACATCTCTAAGGTTCCTTATAATCCAAAATAATTCTAAGAATCAGTCCATTCAACACTTTTCCACTTGGGCACATGTACTCACTCTGTGATTTGGACTCTGTGTGACTCTCTTTGCAGAAATGGTTCTAGGTCAGAGTGCACTAGGTACAAAGGCATCTCCATTATTTGGAAAAAGTGAATGTTTTTCTGTTGTGTGTCTTCTCTCAAAGGTTAATTTACACATTTCTACATGGGCATATCTACTAAACATTCAACTTTGGACTCTGTTTTGCTTATTTAGTAATTGTTTTAGGTCAGAGTGTAACTCTGGATCATGTGGATAGAAAGTGGGGTTCAAGTTTGATTTGAATGTAGGAAATTCATTACATTCTCCATGTAAACATGGTGTTTTCTGGCAGAGCACTATGGTCTGTCTGAAGAAGAAAGTACATATTGGGTATTCCTAATTTGAAAATCTGAAGTGCTCCAAGATTCAGTTTTCTTGAGTGTGGGCATTATTCCACAAGTGGAAAATTCTATACTGTGGAGCTTTGGTTCTTGTACAGAATTATTAAACATGCTGTATAGAGTCACCCTCTCTAAGTGAGTAAAGTGTATATGAAATATAAATGAACTGTGTTTGGACTTGGATTCCATCCTAAGATATATATATATATATATATATATATATATACACACACACACACACAAATATTCCAAAATTGGGACCTGAAACACTTCTAGTTCTAAGCATTTCAGATCAGGGACATTAAACCGTTTTGTAGTTGTGTTTCTGACTTTATTACAAAACTAAACTCAATTAATTAGTTATTTAACTTTGAGCTTCTCTGTCAATTCAACTGTAAGCCTTCTGAAGTCCTTCCAAGGAGGCTGAGTTTGCTAAGGAGGAAATGTTCCAGTGCCTCTTATGGTGGAACAAAGATCACCGTGTTAACAACTTCCCACTATAAAATAACAAGCTTGGGAGAGTCTTTCAGTTTTGAAGGAATGATGTTGTCTATTCCCAGGCAATTAGAAATTGTTGACAGTTTCTTGAAAGGACCAGACCCTTCAAATAATTTGGATGCCTTTAATACCATCTCTCTGCTTTTCAATTTTCATAAGAAGTCTATATTTTTCGTATTACATTATTTTATGTCACACAGAACAGACTTGCAAACTTGCTGGCTCTTATGAGTAAATGGGCATTTCATCTTCTTGTGGCACTAGGAAAACTTATATGAAATGAAGGATGGGATTAAAGGAGTCCGCCACCATGCCTGGCCAGCAGATAGATTTTTTGATCCTTTGCAGTTCTAACATTTACATGGGTGTGGAGAGCAGTGTGATGTAAAAAGAACACAGGCTTTGAAGTTGAATAGATCTAGGTTAGCATTTTAAGCCTCAGTTTCCTCAACCATACATGGGGGGGGAGTGTCTTTTAATTTGCTAGAGTAATGAAAACATCCATTACAGTGCTTGGCACAGACAGGCATTACAAAGAGCTGGGACCTCTTGGTTCCCTCAGCTTCTGTACTGTCACTCATATCTTTTTAGCCCATACCTGGTTAGGCCTCCTCTTTCTGTAAGACGCAACCTTTGGTGCAGAGAGCAGACACACTCTTTGGGAGGAGAAAGGGTGGAGTTCAGAGACTAGGTGTTGGGAGGGAGGGAAGGGTACCTCATCAGCCCTGTAGGTAACAGGTTCTGTGTCTTGCTGGCTTGGGCATCACTTTATCATGAGGTTTTCATTCAGGCAGCCATACAAATGAAGTCACTACTTTTACAGATGCAACAAGATAAAAAAGAGCACTATGGCAGTTCCCCAGGCTTCTCCTTGCTATCAGGTAGAGCCAGCTTCTCTGCAGTGAGAGGCCAGGCATGCTAACAGCACTTAAGATCTGGAAGCAGCCTTGAAGACAGCCTCTGGACAGAGAGAAAATGAAAGGATGGAAAAGGGAAGTGACTTTCCCAGGGTCATAGAGCTACCAAGGAGCGGAGTTTGGATCCACTGTGGTTCACATGCTAGACCCTCTGAACTGTAATGTCATGTTGTAAGCGAGGGTTAAAGGAATGGACTTTGGAGATGGCTACCCCCGCTAAATCCCTTGTCTTCCAGCTCTGCAACGCTGGGCCAGAGGCTTCTCCTCTCTGGGCCTCACTTGGTCTCATCTGTAAGTCCCATGGTAACCCCTGCCTGTTTTGAGAATTAAAAGCAACATTGTGCATATACAGTGGTTCAGCAGTCTACTCATTTTCAGCATCTACAGATTCAATCAACCCCTACGGGAAAAATTCCCGGGTGGAAGGCTGCCTCTGCGCTGAACATGTGTACACCATTTCCTGCCATCATCCCTAAACAACACAGTATAAGAACTGGTAGCTTCGTAGTTCATACTGAGTTAGCTATTATAAGTAATCTGGAGATAATTTAAAGTAGGGCATGTTAGGTTATACACAAACACACCATTTTAAATAAGAGACTTGAGGATCCTAGGATTTGGGTAACTGGAGCTATTCCCTCTCCCATCCCACACTGAAGGACTGTAGTGTTTGACAGGCCACTTCACAACTGTTGATTCTAATGATGATGATTTGGTCTTTTTTGAGACAGGGTCTCCCTGTAGCCCCAGCTGACCTGTAACTTGCTATATGGACCAGGCTGGCCTCAATGTCACATAGATCCCCCTGCCTCTCTGCCTTTCAAGTGCTGGGATTAACGGTGAGCGCCACCACCCGGCTGATTCCAATCGTTATTAATTAGCGTTGCAAGGCAACGTTATTATCCTCTCTGCACACCTCGAACTGACCTGTTTCCATTTCTCCCTAGCCTCCCACTATCCTGCAGCTCTTGCGGCCAACGGGCAGTGTCCGCCAGCGCTAGGGCCTGCGGTCCGCAGCTCACCTGGGGCGGCCAGCAGCACCTTCGCCCCGCAGCACTGGAAGCAATGCAGCAGAGACTTTGCACGGATGTTGTAGTTGAGGCACGCCATGGGGCAGCCCAGCTTGAGGAGCCCGAGCCAGAGCCACACGTAGGCCGGCTCATTGCCCATGAAGAGCGCCACGCAGTCTCCCTGCCGCAGCCCCAGCTGGTCGTGCAGCACTCGCGCCACCTGGTTGCTGCGCCGGTCTACCTGGGCGTAGGTGAGCGTCTCGTCGCGGAAGAGCAGCAGAGGCTTGTGCGGGGTCTGGCGGGCTTTCTCCAGGAAGACCCGCAGGAGGGTGCGCACCGGCCGCCGCTGCCGATAGCTGTGCACCCGCCGGGCCATACCGGCCAGCCGCAGGAAGTAGCGCACGTCCTGCAGCAAGTAGGGGCAGCAGAAGTTGAGCAGCAGCGGCAGGAGCAGCAGCCCCGCCAGGCCGGTGTAGAGGACCGGCAGCATGACGGCGGCGGGGCCCTGCGTCCCCGCGGGGGCCGAGGGCGCGCTCTGGGCGTGCAGCGCGGCGGCGGGCGGGCTCTGTGCGGACCCCGGAGGTTGGGCACCCGGCTGGGGCGGCTGATGCGCTGCGACTGTGGGCGCCGTGGGCTCTCGCGCAGGTGGAGTCCGGGTGGGTGACCAGGATGCCGGGCGGGACGGCCGCTGGGCCCGCCCCCTTGTGGGCCGGCGCCACCTGCGCTCCGGCCCGCCCCTGCGGTCCCCTGTGGCCAGCGGGGGCCACCGCCCTTCAGGATTAGAGGTTGGGGTTAAGTCTAGGGTCCCTGGCTGGGATCCACATACTTCACTTCTCTCCCAAATGAGGATGGGCGCAAGTAGCGGATGTTGAAAAGATTTCAGGTGACAGACATGGGGCTATGTATTTATTCCTACAGAGTGCCCTTGTTATCAGTAATGCACCTTGTAATCGTCCGACAACCCTGTTATTAATAGCGGGCACCAGGTGCCACTTGCTGGCCCAGAGTCCCACTTCTTCCTGGTCTCAAAGGCTTTCCGCCTGCCTGATCTCTCTTTGTTTCTCAAATTTGCTGCTCCGCCCAACCTAGGCCTGGTTGTCAGGCAACCTCCTGTGGGGGGAAGGAAGGATTCAAGGTTGAGCTAAGGCGCCAGAGATGGGCACATCCAGCCCATCTCAGCCCCCGGCCACCCCTGCAGGCTCTTGCATACACCTGTAGATTGGACAGGCTACAAACATCACCATGGTGTTATGTTCACAGTACTGTGATTCCCATATCTTTTCTTTTTTCAGATTTTTAAATTTAAATACATAATTTATTGAGAATTTCATACATGCATATAAGGTGTTTAGATCAAATCCATGCCCACTCCCTCCCCTCCAACTCCTCCGTATCTCCCCATCACTTTTTTCTGATAACTTCATGTTCTCTTTCTTCTTCTTTTATTTATTTATTTTTATGGGGCTTTTAGCTACTCTAATATTCCTCCCTCTGAAGAGGTACCCCTACAATCTTTTAAGGTTTAGATACAAGCTCCCAAATACTTTTGACATTTTTGGTCTTTGGAACAGAGTATGTTGCTAAGAGGCCCAAGGACATTTTGACTTTTAGCCAAGAAACTGCCTACTTTTTTTTGGGGTCTTTTTACCCTAACTGCCTAGCCAATTCCTACCTCTTATTCTTATCACACCATCCTCTGAAGAGGTTACCCAAATTACCAATAGGGAATTGGAACACAGACCACTCTGGTTTCTTCCATGCTAAACAGGGACTCAGGGTGAGGCAATTGGAGTACCCCTTCAGTGGGTCTAAAAGACTTCCAAATTGCATAACCATATCTCCAGGTGGAGAAGAAAGTCTGAATCATAGGAGATGTGAAGGAGAAGTAAAGGCAAGAGTAATTAGCATTACAAGTTCTAGACAGGGAACTAGAAAAAAATCAAAACGGCAATTTTCAAATGTTCCTATGAGAGTCCATTGGAATTTCTTGACAAGGGCTTCCAAAAGCATCCCTCTATTGGGTTCCTCCTCATTTTTCTTTTGGCTTCCAAGGCTGGACTCTAGAGTGATGGATTCAGGATTTGCTTTCAGGTATTTTGATAGCTGTTGGAGAGGTTAGAATCAGTGTCAGTTCCCTCACTATTGTTCTAGGTAGAACAATAGCTGGTTGTCTCCCTTAGCTACAGGTGGGCACTAACAGTCTTGGGGACTGTTAAGGTTCAGATAACCCTGGCCCCTCACCAACAGGGCCTCATGGACCTCACAAGCCCCTGAGAAAAGGGAACCGAGTTGATATGCACCCTGGGCTTTGAAGTCAAGAGAAGCAGACTTTTCTCCACTGTTTGGCCAATACAGCAGCAGGCTTCCCCTTTGATCTCTAAGGAGGGCAGGTTTTAACAGTCCTGCTCTCCCGCTCCCCCCCTCAACTTAAAAAAATAGATATATATATATCTTCCCGCCTTCTGCAGGAAGCAGAAGCCTCCTCGTATAAAAAAGACCCCAGCTCACGACCTGGGGCAGACATTTTCCCTGCCAGGAAGGGAATCTGTCCCATGTGTTCTTTTGCTAATAAACTCTATTCCAATGGCATT
Source organism: Nannospalax galili (assembly GCF_000622305.1). Taxonomy (NCBI): domain Eukaryota; kingdom Metazoa; phylum Chordata; class Mammalia; order Rodentia; family Spalacidae; genus Nannospalax; species Nannospalax galili. The sequence goes on along the minus strand of NW_008337053.1, from coordinate 2,035,174 downwards.
TTATCTGTGTCCTGGTGCTTTCTCCTGATCAACTGGATTCATCCATAGGCTACTTTATCTATTAGGGACCAAGACTGAAGTCATACATCTGAGCAGCACTTTCTGGTTAGGAACAAAATCATCAATGAGAGATAATTGTGTAAATAACTTTTTATATAGACTAAAGCCTGATGTCTGGGAAGTGTAATCCCTTGAACTCTTAAATATACTGATGACTTTGCTCTTTGGTTATACTTTCCTTTTGGGTGTTTAAGACCATACAGTTGGCCCAAATAAATTGATTTATTTTTATACTTAAGGTCATTTGAGGATCTGTTCCTCAGGGGTCACATGGACTTGGGAGGAGCTCCTGGCTCCTTTCTTTTACCAGTTTCATCTATGTGAAGATAAGGTCAAAGGTCCTGCTCAGCTGTGGCTGGCTTCACTTGAAAGCATAGAGGAAATGTTTCCTCTGAGTTGACCCTCCTCTTTGTAGACTGGACACTGTCTACAAAGTCTATCTTGTGGAGGTCTCCATGTCCTCCCTGAACAAGTGGACAGGTGACTCACCCCAGTTACAGGACATTTTGAGAGATGTTCCATAGTCCCCTGGAACTTAGTTGACCTTGGAGGGCAAGGGGCAAAAACTGTCCTTTAGATCTCTCTGACCACATTAGTATAGGCCTCAAAGTATGGCTGTTAAACATCCAATAAGGTTAGTTCCACCAGTCTGGTACTTTTAATTATCATATGCTATGTAGATAAGGTTTGCATAAAAAAACAAATATTCTCAGATAAGCCTTGACTAGATATATACTTTGTTCCTTAAACTAGTTGACTATATTATGACCATAGAAATTTTAAGATTGTGTGTATATTATTTTTGTCTTATCCTTTATAAATCATAGCAAACCTATATAGACCTTCATCTCTTACTTGGACTTTCTCATTTTTTCTGCCTATTTTAGAAAATATCTCCATTCCCCTATCCTTTTAACACATTTTACATTCTCATTTTCTTTTTTTAAAAAATAATTATGAATCATAATAGCATTAACAAATAGATTCTCCTACTGTTGAGGAACTTCTTTTCCTGGGGATGCTAAACAATGCTTATTCCCTTTTAAGGTTCTAGTGTCAAGCCAATGTTTGATTAAGGTTTTACTGGGGAACCAATGAATTTATTGAGCTTACTTACCGAGATAACTGAGGGGTTGTGAAGGTGTATATGTGGTCTGAGGGTATGCACACTGGAAAGCCTTTACTCAGCATGGGTTGTGCTTTCTCTTCCTAGCCTTCCCCAGATTGGATAATTTAGCACTCTCTAAATCCAGGAGGCCATGTGTGATTAGGGCCAAATTATATACAGTTGGCTGGAAAGAGTGGCTGGATACTCCAGTGAGGGTCCAATGACCCTGCTTGGCCCTCTTTTAATGAATGAACACAACCGTCAACAAGCCCAATTGTGATGATGTTTAGCGACCAGGCTTAGCTGAAGTCATGATGATGGTATTTCTTTCATGCAGAAGGGACTGCTGTATAGCATCATCTTATTAAAAGGACCTGGAATTTAGAAGGATTTGGTGCTAGGATCCACATATGAGGGAGAACATACATAGATGTTTTTCTGGGTCTGTGTTACTTCACTCAGTATTACAGTTTCTAGATTCATCCATTTACCTGCAAATTTCATTATTTGATCTTTCTTTACTGCTGAATAGAACTCCAATAGAACCACATTTTTGTTAACCACTCGTGAGTTGAGGGGCACTTAGGTTGCTTCCATCTCTTAGCTATTGTGAAAAGAGCAGCAACAAACATGGATGTACAAGTGTCTCTACAATAGAAAGAGTGCTTTGGGTATATGCCAAGGAGTGGTATAACTGGGTCATATAGTAGGTTCATTTTTAGGTTTTTAAGAGTTCTGCACACTGTCTTCTATAGCGGTTGTATGAGTTTGCTATCCCACCAGCAGTGAATGAGCGTTCACCTTTCTCTACATCCTCACCAGCATTTGGTATCATTTGTTCTCTTGATCCTAGCCAGTCTGCCTGTAGTAAGGTGATACCTTAGGGTGGTTTTAGTTTGCATTTTCCTAATGACTAACAATGTTGAGCACTTTTTTAGATGTTTCTTAGCCATTTTTATTTCTTCCTTTGAGAACTCGCTGTTTAGATCTTTAGCCCATCTTTTAGTTGGGTCATTTGGTTTCTTGATTCTTTGTTTTTTGAGTTCTTTATATATTCTGGATGTTAAACCTCCATCAGATGTGTCACTGGTGAAGATTTTTTTCCCATTCTGTGGGTTTTCTCTTCACTTTTTTGTTTCTTTTGCTGTACAGAAGCTTTTCAGTTTAACGAGGTCCCACTTGTTGCTGACCTTAATTCTTGAGCAACTTCTGTCCGATTTAGAAAATCCTTCCTACATGTATATCTTGTAAGTTACTGTCAATATTTTCTTCTAATAGTTTCAGGGTTTTCAGTTTCACATTGAGGTCTTTGATCCATTTGGAGTTGACATTTGTGCAAGGTGAAAGATAAGGATCTAGTTTCATTCTTCTACAGGTGAAGATCCAGTTTTGCCAGCACCATTTGTTGAAGATCCTCTTTCCACCATCATGTGTTCTTGGCACCTTTGTCAAATATCAGGTGGCTGAAATTGTGTGTATTTGGGTTTGGATCTTCAATGATGTTCCATTCATCTATGTGTCTATTTTTGTGCCACTACCATGCTGTTTTTATGACTATAGCTCTGTGGTATACGTTGAGATCTGGTATAGTGATCCCCCCAGCATTGCTCTTTGTGCTCTTTGCTTTGGCTATCCAGGGTCTTTTGTGCTTCCATATAAATTTAAGCATGTTTTTAAAAATTCCATAAAGCAAAGTCAATCTCCCAGCCCCCACATCTTGTTCTCCTTCTAGCCTTGGGCACAGGCCTGCTTCTGCTCTTAGCTCCCCAGATCTCTGGATTACCCTCTTAGTTCATACCCACCCACTGCATCCTGATTCCCTTAACCCATATCAGCTCAATTCTTCAGTCTAGTTTCTTAGAGCCTTCACAGCTTCTCCCCATCCCCAACTTGCCTTTGCACACTAAAATTTTCACTCTAGAGGTCTTTAATGTCTTTGGTTAGGTTTATTCCTAGATACATTTTTTGAGGCTATTGCGAATGGAAGTGTTTGCATGGACTCTTTTTCAGATTGCTTATTTGTATATAGAAAAAGTACTTAATTTTTCATCCTTCAGCTTTGCTGAAATTATTGATCATTTTTAGAAGTTTTCTGGTGGGATTTTTGGGATCTCCTATGTATAACACCATCTGCAAACAGGGATCGTTTGACCTCTTCTAGTTAGTACCTTTTACTTCCTTTCTCTTCTCTTGTTTTTCGAGCTAAGCTTTCAAACAAAGTGTTGAACGGGTGTGGGGATAGTGTAAAGCCTTGACTGATTCCTGATTTAGTGGGAATGCTTGCAGTTTTTCTCCATTTAGAATGACATTGCCTGTGGGTTTGTTGTATGTGGCTTTAATTATGTTGAAGTATGTTCCCTCCAGTCCAATTCCCTCTAGGACTTTGCACATTAATGCATGTTCAATTTTGTCAAAGAACTTCTCTGCATCTACTGAGATGATAATGTGGTTTTTGTCTTTGAGTCCATTTATATGATTCATGACATTTATTGATTTGTGTATATTGAACCAGCCCTGCATTTCTGGGACAAAGCCTACTTGATCATGGTGAATGATCTTTTTGATGTGTGTCTTTATGCGGTTTGCAAGTATTTTGTTGAGAATTTTTGCATCTATGTTCAGTAAGGATATGGGTCTATATATAGCTTTCTTTTTTGGTTATGTCTTTATCCAGTTTGGGTATTAGAGTGATGCTGGCTTCATAGAAGGAATTTGGGGAGTTCTTCTGTTTCTATCATTTTTAATAATTTAAGTAGTATTGGTTGGAGGTCTTCTTTAAATGTCTGGTAGAATTCTGCTGTAAATCCATCTGGGCCTTGGCTTTTTTTAGTTGGGAGGCTTTGTATTACTATTTCAATTTCCTTATATGTTATGGGTCTGTTTAAACTGTTGATCTCTTCTTGGTTTAACTTTGATGGTTCCCATGATTTCAGATATCCATCCATTTCTTTTAGAGTTTCAGCTTTAGTAGCATATAGGTTTTAAAATATTTTCTTACAGTGGTCTGGCTCTTTTGGGTGTCTGTTGTGATGTCTCCCCTTTCATCTCTGATTTTGTTTTGGATTTGCTCTTTCTTTCTTTTGGTTAACTGGGCTAAGGGTCTGTCTATCTTGTTTAGCTTTTCAAGGAACCAGCTCTTAGATTCATTGATTCTTTGTATTGTTTTCTTTGTTTCTATTTCATTAATTTCTGCTCTGATTTTTGTTATTTCTTCTCTTCTGCTGGGTTTGGGTTTCATTTGTTCTTGCCTTTCCAGTGTTTTGAGTTGCAGTGTTAGGTCATTTATTTGGGCTTTTTCTAATTTTTAAATGTAGGCACTTAGAGCTATAAACTTCCTTTTTAGGACTGCTTTTAATGTGTCCCAGAGGTGGTGTTGTGTTGTATTGTCCTTTTCATTGAATTCCAGGAATTCTTTTGTTTCTTAATTTCTCCTTTGAGCTACTCATTGTTTAGGAGTGTGTTGTTCAATTGCCACAAGTTCATGTAGTGCCTAGGGCTTTGTCCAGTGTTGATTTTGAGCTTTATTGCATTGTGGTCTGATAGAATGCATGGAATTATTTCAGTTTTTTTGTATTTGTTGAGGTTTGTTTTGTGGCCCAGTATGTGTTCAATTTTTGAAAAAGTTCTATGAGGTGCTAAGTAGAATGTGCATTCTTTGGTGCTTGGGTAGAATAATTGAAAGATGTCTGTTAGGTCCATTTGATGTATGGTATCATTTAATTCAGATATCTCTTTGTTTATTCTTTGTCCAGTTGATCTGTCCAGTGGAGAAAGTGGGGTATTGAAGTCCCCTACTATTACTGAGTTGGGATTAATCTGTGTCTTAAAGTCCTGTAGTGTTGTTTTTATGAATTTGGGTGCACCAGAGTTTGGTACATACATGTTCAGAACTGTAATATCTTCTTGGTTAATTGTTCCTTTAATCAGAATGAATTGACCTGTCTTATCTTTTCTGATTAGTTTTACTTTGAAGCCTATTTTGTCAGATATTGGAATTGCAACCCATCCTTATTTCTTAGTGCCATTTGTTTGGAATATTCTTTTCTATCCTTTCACCTTAAGGTAGTGCTGTCCTTGAAGGCAAAATGGGTTTCTTACAGAGAGCAAGAAGATGGATTTCTTTTGTTAATTCATTCACTTAGTTAATTCATTCACTGTGTCTTTCAACTGGGGAGTTCAGTCCATTGATATTTAAGGTTATCATTGAAAGATGCGTATTGGTTGCTGTCATTTTGATTGTAGTTTGTGCTCTCTGTCTAATTTAGTTTCCTAGATTATACCTGTATTTTCTTTCATTGCCCCTGGGCTATAGTTGTTTCTCTCTCTGCTCACAGTATTGCTTCAAGTATTTTTGAAGGGCTCATTTTGTGGACATGTATTCTTTCAGGCTATTCATGTCATGGAAGATTTTTCTTTCTCCCTTAACTATATTAGACATTTTTGCTGGGTAAAGTATTTTGGGCTGGCATCTATTGTCATGTAGAACTGGAAATACCTTAGTCCAGGCTCTCCTGACTTTCATAGTTTGCAATAATAAGTCAGCTGTAATTCTGATGGGCTTTCCTTTGTATGTGATTTTTTTGTTTTCCTTTTGCTGCTTTCAGTGTTCCCTCTTTGTTCTATACATTTAATGTTTTTACTATGATGTGTCATCTTTTCTGATCCTGTCTATTTGGTGTTCTATGTGCTTCCTGTGTTTGTACGGAATGTCTTTCCTTAATTTCAGGAAATTCTCATTAATGATCCTGTTTGAGATCTGGTCAACACCATTAACCTGAAGTTCTTCTCCCTCCTCTATTCCTATGATCTGAAGATTTGGTCTTTTCATGGTGTCCTACATTTCTTGCATATTCCATTCCTGTGTTTTTAAGAATTTTTCCATAATCTTTGCTTGCGTGGTCCAATTCTTCAACTTTATCCTCCAGTGTTGATATTCTGTTTTCCATTTCATTCATTCTAATGGTGAGGCTTTCCCCTGTTATTTCAAGTTGGCTTATTGAGTTTTGCACTTCCTTCTTCATTTCTGCTGGAGTTTTCTTCAATGTTTCTCTTTTGTGAGTTCATTCAGAAGTTTATCTCTATCTTCTTTTAGCTCTTTGATTTGTTTGTTGGTGCGTTCTTTAAATTTGTTGACTTCCTTGATCATGTTTGTGATTGCTCTTTTAAAGTCAGTATCCTGGGTTATCTCTAGGGGGCTCTCCTTGTCGAACTCTTCTACAGGATTGGTGGTGTTTGGTGGGGACATAGTTTTAGCTCTCCATTTTATTTGTCTTTCGTTGTGATTTTGGCATGTGAATTTCTTTTGTTGTTTATGATTCTGAT
>NW_008337053.1:2027312-2028013 GCF_000622305.1 Nannospalax galili | reverse complement strand
TCCCTCTCTTTGATTTATATATAAAGAAGTGCTATGCCAGCCCTAAGGGTCAACTCATTTCATCTCAGGAGAATCCAAAGTTTGATAACTGACCATGACCTGTTTCCTGTTGTGATTTTTAGGAAATGGCAGTAACTGTCAGCAGAGAAATCTTAAAAAACAGTGAGCAAGCACAATACACAGCATTATCAGAGGGCAACAAGGGATAGGAGCCAGGGGATTGCTAAGCCAAATAGATTACAAAGTTTTGAGAATGTTAACATTGGTTTCAACAATATCTGATTCAATTACAAAGAAACAGTACTTTTCCCAATATCATATAGTCCCCATGTCCAACAGTTATCAAGCCCAATGTTCTTTTATTGTGAAGTACAGTTCTGGTGAGGGAGTTCATTTGCTGTTGGAGAAACTTCAGGCTGTCAGTCACAGATGTCACGGCTTGTTGTAGTCTGTCGCCATAGCAATGCCTCCAGCATAGAGTGTAAGTTTGGTCTCTGCCAGCAGGGGGAGGAAGATCTCTCTGCTAGCAGCTGTATAGGAGAAAAAGCTTCTCACACCTGAAATGTAATAGTTAGCCAGGTGTTTGAATCCACTTAGATGAAAGTCAGTGAAATCTTTTTCTGTTCCTGGGTAGAGAAGGGTGGTAGCTGGTACTGCTGTCAGAAAAAATCTGTTACTGGATGCACAAAAGAAACAGTTAG
>NW_008337053.1:2022451-2023628 GCF_000622305.1 Nannospalax galili | reverse complement strand
CCAAATACTTTAGACTTTTGTTGAATCTGCTATTGGACAGTCTGCAGGGTTTTTTTTTATTGCCTACAACCTCTCTCTTATTATTCTCTGATAATTGTAAGCTTTCTTCAATTTTAGGTGGGTTTTTTAAGCACTGCTGGATGGCTGCCATAATTGGGAAAAAGGAGAGAGGAAAATTATGTTTTTTTGGGGTTTCTTTCTTATATGCCAAATGTGAAAGAAAGTTCCACACCTCTGGATCAGATATGTCTGCGGATATGATCCAGGGTGCAAATCGATACACCTCATTCCAAAATTTTAAGCTTTTCTCTTTTGCAATTTTAAGCCCTCTGGATTTGAGTAGAGCTTTTAGAGAATGAATTTGGCGCTTCCTTTGTCATGATACAGAGCTTCCCATTGTAAGGGGGAAGATGTTTTTACAGCAATCGGACACTAGAGGGCAGAAGCGCCGTTGTAGAAAAAAAGTTGTAGTTTTAAATTTTTGTCTGAGAGCCGCTTTTGGCTGCAGGCGCTCGGCAGGGGCTAGCTAATTTGAATTTTCACTGAACTGGCTTTAGCTGCTGCTTGAACGTTTGGGGACAGGGTAGAGGAATTTGCCTGACTCCAAAGCTTAGGTGGAGATACCTGGAATCTTTGGGGATTTTTCTCTAACAGTGTTCAGGTAGAAAAGTTGAGAAGTGATGGTTTCCAAAGTGACCTTCCTGAAATAAAAATTTCAGGGGATCACAGTGGCTCCCAGTCACAAGACCTGCCCGCAAATTTGAGAGGCTGGCGGCCACCCCTAATGGTTCTTACTTGGCCGATGTGTCACCAGGTTTGATATTAAAGAGATGTCTAGATAGAGGCCTTTTGTCCACACCTGTACAGGCAGTCGGGGTCCCCTAGGGGGTCAGAGAGACCTTCAGCCAACATCAGGGGGTAGCCCTGGCCAGAAGGCGTCAGTTGTTTCTCTGGCCCTAGCAGTCCCACACGAGAACTTCTAGACAGGAAAAGAAAAGGAGGAAATTTAGAAGAGAGGAAGAGATAAGATTACCCTCCTGAGTGGGAAGGATACTCACGGATCTAGCATTTCTGGGGGCACCAGCTCCTAGCTGGCACGAAGTTCAGAGGGTCCCACGTTGTGCATGAGGTTCAGAGGGTCCCACGAGGTTCAGAGGGTCCCACGAGGTTCAGAGGG
>NW_008337053.1:2016121-2021769 GCF_000622305.1 Nannospalax galili | reverse complement strand
GTACCTTTCAGAGCCAAAGGCCATGTTTATGTTATGGCATTTGTGGTGGACGCTTCAAAAGGGGAGACAGGAAAGATGCCAGGAAGACACCCTGCTTATGAAAGGAGCCCGCAGCACATGATCCCGAGCTGCATGAGCTGTCCGGTCGTGAAGGGGCTTCTACTTTGCATAACAGAGGTCTCCAACACTTCTGTTTGTATTATCGGAGTGCCTAGATCCTTTCTTTATTGGTTATGTGAAGCTGGCTGGTACAGGGCTCATGTTCTCTCAAGTTTAATTTGGAGGGAACTGATGGCTTCAGATCAGCTATCCAGGAGTACCCATGGAAGCCCCATTCAGGTTCCAGTCAGGTACACTCAGACTTCCTTCACCACGTGGAGGCAGGATTTGGGGGCTCTCAGCCAGCCCCCTGTGTTCTCAGGCCCTCTTCCCAAGGGAGGCCAGAACTCAGCACTCTCAGGAGGTCTGCTGAGATCAGAGCTGCTACACTGATGAAGGTCTGAACCCACCCTCTCAGTCTGTCTCCTGTGGTCCCATTTCAACACAGTTACTAGTTGCTCTATCAGAAAGTAAATAGTAAGTACAACCCAGAGCAAACTAAGTAAAAAGCCATTTTAGAAGTGTGATCTTTCTGTTACCTCCCTGCCCCCCCGTCTCTCTGTAGCTATGAAGCAGGACCAGGAACTAAGTAATGTGTGTTTTAGGTTGGGAGTGGTGATGAAAGCCTGTAATTTCATTACTTGGGAGGCAGAAGTTGGTGTCTCCCAGCCTGGTCTATGTAGCCAGTTCCAGGAAGAGCACCTACTGTTCTTGCAGAGGACCCAGGTTCGAATCCCATAACATGGTTAACCATTTGTAACTCCAGTTTCAGGAGATCTGATGCCTTCTTCTGCCCTCCACAGGCACTGCATGACATAGGTACACTTACACACATGCAGGTATAACATTCATACACATAAAAATAAAAATAAACAAATAAATGTAAAAGCTGTGTTTTAGGTCATGTTTTCCTGTCCTGTGTTCATCTGTCTTAGAGATAACCACAGTTTGGAGCATCAGTTATTCTCAGAATCACACCTTCATGATCATTTATAGATAAGAAAGGGAAGTTTAGAGAGGTGTGTCTCCTGGTTGTGACACGACAGCTGCAAAAGACCTGCACAAGATTAAGTCAATCAGTGTTCCAGCATGAAGTAAGAGAGGCTCATGACCCCCACCCCTAGCTGAGGAGCTATTGTTAGCTAATGGGTGGTAAGGAGTTTTATTTAGGGGTGTGGCCCCTGGTAGGTCCACCATGGATGGCCATATACCCATGTATCCATGAGTAGCACAAATTGCACTTATTGGATTATTAAAAAAAAAACAAAAACAAAAACAGGGCATGAAGCTGAGAGGGGTTGGGGGCTTGAGTAGATCTGGGAGGAGTTGGGAGAGGAATGAGGGGTGAATATAGTCAAAATAGTTATGTGCATGTATGAAATTCTCAAAGATTTAATACAAATTTAAAAAGTGTCGCTCAAGTTCCCTCGGGGTCTCTTGCGCTATCAAGAAAACCATATAACATATCTTTATGTACATTTATTATTATCATGGGGGGTGGGAAGGAGAGGGGAGTAACAGAGGAATGAGTACCCAGTGCCTAGCCCTGTGCCTTGGGGCAGTGCAGCTCAGAGCCCACCCTATCAGACCGCACCAGGCTCATAGTCACCGCTAACAGGCTGAGCACAGGCTATAGGAGTAAGGCAGTAAGCATCATTCCTCCATGAGCCCTGCTTCAGTTCCTGCCTCCAGGTTCCTACCCTGGCTTCCCTCAAGGAAGAGCTGTGATCAGAACACATAAACCAAATAAACCCTTTCCTCCCCAAGTTAGTTTTAGTCAATGATTCTATTGCTATTTTATTTTATCATAGTGATATAAAGCTAAGCAAAACATAAGGTGATGAGAAATGGAGGCAGAGACTGAGTGAAGCCTGTTCAAGCCAAACATTTACAAGGATTGCTAGAAGCTGGGGGCGGGGGACCCCAAGATGGAGTCTCCCTCAGTGCCTACAGAGTGAACCAGGCCTGCCAACATTTTGATTTTGGAATTCTGCCTTCCAGAATTGTGATAGAATGAATTTCTGTTGTTTTAAGTCACAAAATTAGTGCTAATTTGTTATTGTAGGTATAAGAAGCTAATTTCCTAAACCATACAGTATTTCAAATGAATTAGGATTTCTATTTTAAGATTAGGATACAAGTTGATCAGTTGATAAAAGAGAAAGAAATCCAAGGATCTAAAAAAGCCTACATATAGCATTGGAAAAATAAAAACCCTCATGGAATTGGCCCCATGGAGTATGAAACTGCAGTCTGGGAATTCAGTTTCCTATTTAGTGTACAGTCTTTATGGCCCCAGAACCCAAAATTCTATGTCATTCCCTGGTGGGAAACCATGTTCTCCACAGCTGCATGAATTCCATTTGACCATGTCTTTTACTGCTTGGGCTCTTTGCCCTATTTGTCTCCGTGTGCATCTTTCAGCTCTGGTTCTCTACAGATTCACCTCAGTTCCTGATATTCTAGTTTGTATTCTTGAGATAACAAACCAGGTAGCTCAAACAGATCGTCTCAAACAGATACACGATGATTGGGTAGAACTTTTTTGTTTGTTTTTTTGAAACAGGCCTCATTATACAACCCATGCTGGCCTCAATCCACTCTCTTTCTGTTTCAGCATTTTAAAAGCTGGGATTACAGGTATGAATCACCACAACTGGCTTAATTACAGAGAATTCTTAAGGCTTCTGTTCAGCCTATAAATAACTGCAAGTAAGATGCACCCCTGGTCTGCTTGGTTGTATGTGTTCCTGGAGATGAATAGAAGCAAGAAGAGAAACAAGAACAGAATCTCTTGATCTAAAACATGACCACTGCATATGAGTCTCCCCAGGAGAAGTTTGGCAATTTTCCCTCTAAATGAATTACAGGCATGGAAACACTAATTTGCCTTCTATTCTTTTTCTATTGAATTCACATGACAATATCTTCAGGAAGTTGTCTGTGACTACTACATATAATAGTTATGGATGGCTAACTTCTACTACTAATAAATTATGATATCACAATTTAGTATTTACTGATGTGTCTGATTAGAACTTCAAGTATTTGTGAAGACTCAAGTTTTTGTTTGGTATAATATTCCTTCTTTTTGAAGAACTTTCCTAAAACCCCTCCTTTCCTTCCTCCCTTCCTTCCTTCCTCCCTCCCTCCCTCCCTCCCTTCCTTCCTTCCTTTCTCATTTCTTTCTCCATTCATTTATTACCATACACAGTATTAGACTTCATTATGACCTTTTCAAACAAAATTTGTTTTTGTTGTGTCTCATCCCTACTTCTACTCCTCTCTTCCCCTTGAAGCCCCTCATACCCTTCCACCTGCCCTCCTCTAGCCTGTTTTCTGCTTTCATACCTCCTGTATCCTATTGCCTTCCTCTGCTTCCTTAACATCCCATCCCTCCTTTCATGGCCTCCTTTATAGTTTCATAGCCTGGGCCCACACTCACTATTATTTATAGACACACATAAAAACATTTTAAGGTAGGATGCATATATGAGAGAGAACATGTGGTTTTTGTCTTTATGAGCCTGAATTATCTTGTTTGATATAATACTTTCCAGTTCTATCCATTTTCCTGAAAATTTCATGGTTTTATTTTTATTTTTACAACTGGATAAAATTCCATTGTGTATGTGTACCACATTTTCGTTATCCATTCATCTATTGATGGGCATTTAGGCTGGTTCAGTTTCATGGCTATTGTGAATAGAGCAGCAATGAGCATGGATGAGCAGGTATCTCTGTAGTAGTACATAGAGTCTTTTGGGTATATGCTTAGGCGTGGTATATGCAGCTGGTTCATGTAGTAGTTCTAATTTTAATTTTTGAAAAATCCCAAAATTCATTTCCATAATGGCTATATTAGTTTACAATCTCATCATTAGTGAATAAGGGTTCCCATTCCCTATATCCTCACCAGCATTTGTCATTTGATTTCTTGATCTTAACCACTCTGACTGGAATGAGGTAGAACCTTAAAGTGATTTTAACTTTCATTTCCCTGATGGCAAATTCTGTGGAACACGTAAAAAAAAATACTTATTGGCCATCTTGTTTCTTCTTTTGAAAACTGTTCATTTTACTAACCCATTGATTGAATGACAGTTTTGTTTTAATGGCGTTTAATTTTTGCAGTTATTTATAAGTTCTAGGTATAAATCTCTTGTCTGAGGTATAGCTGGCAAAGATTCTCTCTCGTTCTGTAGACTGTTTACTCTGCGGATAGTTTCCTCTGCTGTGCAGAATTTCAAAAATTTCATGCAGTCCCATTTGCTAGTTACTGGTGCTAGCCCCATGTTTTTGGAATCCTGTTAAGAGAATTTTTGCCTTTACCTATATCTTGAAGTGTATTCCCTACGTTTTTCTCTAGCAGTTTCAGTGTTTCAGGTTTTAAATTAAGGCATGATAAACTTTAAATCGATTTTTATGCAAGGTGAGAAATGTGGGTCTAATTTCATTCTTAGGATATGTAGTTTTGCCTGCACTATTTTGTTGAAAGGCTATTTTCTAGTGCATATTTGATACCTTTGTGAAAACTTAGGTGACCATCCATGGTTGTGTGGCTTACTTCTGAGTCTTCTGTTCTGTTCCATTGACCCATGTGTCTGTTTTTGTGCCTTTGTATCACGCTGCCATTGTCACTTCGTCTCTGTGGTCAATTTGAGGTCAGGTATTCTGATATCTCCCGCAGAGCTCTTTCTGCTTTTGATTGTTGGCTATTCATGGGCTTTTGTGCTTCAATATAAATCTTTCAATTGGTTTTTCTGCTTCTTTGAAGCATATCACTGGAATTTTGATAGGGATTGCATTTAATCTCTAATTTTGTTCTGTATTATAATCATTTTAACAATATTAGTTCTGCCATTGCATGAGCATGAAAGATCATCATCTGGCATCTTTTAAATTTCTTTTGTGTCTTACTGTTCTCTTGGCTAGCATGGCATTAGCATAGTGATAATATCCAGAGCTGTGATTGCTTTTCCAGTTAACATTATATTCAGGATATAACATAGAGTTTGCACCAGGCAGTCTGAACTCCTGGACTGAAACTATTTTCTGAACTATGCACCTTAACATTATCACATATAAAGCCCACTTTAACACTGCAAATACTTCAACCAAAAAAGCTGTTAAAACCCAAACAATGAAATAACCCTAGATTATAAATCTCAGTGTAGTAACGTAAGAAACACACACAAAAAACTATGACAACGTAACTCTTCCAAAAATTACTAATAATACAGCAATGGAATCCAATGAAATTGAGTTAGATAGAGACCCAGGCAGAGAAAACAGAATAATGATTACAAGCATGTTCCTGACTGGGAACATAAATGAGCAGATGAATAAAATAAGGAAGGTAACACAAGATATGAAAGAGGAATTCACAAAGAAATACTGAAGAAAAATCTGAAATGCTGGAAATGAAAACATAATAAGTCAAATAAAAATTCTATGGAAAATCTCATCAATACAATGGATCAAGGAGAGGACTGAGTATGTGAGCTTGAGGACAAGGTGGGGGAACTGGGACAATCAAGGACGAAAAT
>NW_008337053.1:2005502-2016053 GCF_000622305.1 Nannospalax galili | reverse complement strand
TATATATATAAAATTTTGGTGTTTTTGAGACAGCGTATTCTTGTTGTCCCAGCTGGACTGGAACTTCTGATGTAGACCAGGCTGGCCACAGATGCACAGAGATCTGCTTGCCTCTGCCTCTCAAGTGCTGGGATTAAAAGCATGCACCACCATGCCCGGCTGGTAATAGACATATATAGGAGAAGAATCTCATTCTAAAGGCATAGAAAACGTTTTCAAAAATATCATAACAGGAAAATTCCCAGAGTTAGAAAAACAGATGCCAATTTGGATACAAGAGCCATTTAGTACATCAAACAGACAAGACCAGAAATAACAAAAACCAATCCAAACAAGGGAACCAAACAAAAACCTTATCCCTCATCATAGTATAATGAAAACACTAAATATACAGAACAAAGAAAGTATATTGAAGGCAGCAAGAGAGAAACACCAAGTCACATGTAAAGACGGGCTCATCAGAATAATGCTAGGTTACTCAACTGAAACTTTAAAAGCCAGGAGGGCGTGAACAGATGTATTTCAAGTTTTGATAGATAATGATTGTCAATATGTACTACTATACCTACAAAATCTGTTATAACTGAAGGAAAACCAAAAACTTTCCGTGAGAAAAGTACATTAAAGGAACTTATACCACTAAACCAGCTCTACAGAAGACAATTTGAGGGGACTGGAGAGATGACTCAGTGGTTAACAGTACTTATTGCTCTTCCAGAAGACTTAAGTTCAGTTCTCTGCACCCATATTGGGTGGATCACAGCCACCTGTAACTCCAGCTCCAGGGGATCTAGTGCCCTCTTCCGGCCATTGTGTGCACCTGTGTGCACATGGCATACATTCACACAGACACACATATACATAAATAAAAATAAATCTTAAAAAATTGGTTCAGAGGATCTTGAAGGAATCCTTCAGACTGAAGAGGAAAAAAAAAATCTATCCATGAGGCCACAGGAGAGAACAAATTATGCTAGAATAAGAGCTAAGCAAGAAAAGAAGAAGAAAAAACACCCCAAACAATTACAAAATCAACAAAATGGCACAAATCAATACACATGTTTCAATAACAACTCTGAATATTAAAGGTCTGAATTCCCCAATCAAAAGACAGACTAGTAGATTGGACCAAAAAGCAGAAACATCTAATCTGATGCCTTAAAGAAATGCTCCACAACACAAAGGACAGACACAGCCTCAGTGTGAAGGAATGGGAAAAGGTATTTCAAGTGAATGGGCCTAGGAAACGAGGAGGTGTTGCTGTTCTAATATCTGGCTGTGCTGGTTAGTTTTTATCAACTTGACACAAACTATAGTCACTTGGAAAGAGGGAACCCCAACTGACGAATTTTCCAGATCAGCTAGGAAATTGGTAATTGATGCTCACTGTGGGTCTGGGCTGTATAAGGCAGGTAGCTGAGCAAGCTATAGGAAGCAAGTCAGTAAGCAGTGTTCCTCTGTGGTCTCTGCTTCAGTTCCTGCCTGACTTCTCTCCAAGATGGGCTGTGCCTTGGAAGTGAAAGATGAAATAAACCCTTTCTTCCTCAAGTTACTTTTGTTCAGTGTGGTTTATCACAGAAACAGAAAAAGAAACTAGGACTTTGACAAAATATAATTCAAAATTAGTGAAAAAAGATAAAGGAAGTCACTTTATAAGGAAACAGTCCATGAAGAAGACATTACAATTTTAAACATACATGTCCTGAACACAGGTGCATATAACTTCATGGAATGACTAGATGTAACATCACAGATCAATCCCAGTACAATAGTAGTGGGCGACTTCAATTTCTCACTCTCTGTAGGAATGACTTTTATTAATGGACATAATCTGGACTAATGACTTTTTTTTTTGGTCTTTTTTTGGAGACAGGCTTTCCCTGTAGCCCCAGGTGACCTAGAACTCACTATGTAGACCAGGCTGGCCTTGAACTCACAGAAATCTGTCTGTCTCTGCCTCCCAAGTGCTGGGATTAAAGATGTGTTCCACCATGCCCAGCCCTGGACTAATGACTTTTAATTAACCCCAGAAAAACCATGCACACTTGGGGTGGGGGTGTCTCCTTGGCACCCTCAGGTTGGTATTCCACCCAAAAGATACTGCATGAATGTGAGTATGCTTGAGTATTAATGTAGCTAAGTGCTACAAACAGCACATCCATTCATCCATTGGACACAGTGGAGGTTGGGAAGGACGGGTGATCTTGGATGAATGTGAACTAGGGATGAAAACACCTGGTGACCATTCACCTGGTGAATGGTCTGTGGAGATTAAGGGTGGAGTTGAAATTGAACTTGTAATTCCCTGTGAAGCTGAAGAAACAATTTTGAATTAATTATGAGTGTGGCCTGACTTGGGGAGGGGAGGGGAAAAGGGGAGACCTGGTGGTGGGAGGGACCCAATGGGAGAAACAAGGTTCCAGAGTCATTCCCATCAGCACAAGGTCAGGACACAGAAGGCTCCATCTGCACAGGTTGTGTGTTGGTGGTATAGTGGTAAGCATAGCTGCCTTCCATTAGCACAGGCTGAGGGGGCAAGAGAGATCCATCAGCACAGTTCTGGGAGACAGACAGTTCTAATAGATAGCTGGGGGAACTTGTGTTCAGGTCTATTCTCAGAAACTTAATGAAAAATTGAGTCTATTTGTCAGGTCATTATGATGTTGATGTAATAATAAATGCCACAACTCTCACCAATTGAAAAAGTAAACAGAAAAATATTTGAATTAAATAACATGGACGTATTTAATAAATGTGTATATAGAACATTCCACCCAAACACTGAAGAATACACATTTTTCTCAGTAGCTCACAGAATTTTCTCTAAAAATAAGTAAAAAAAATTACTTTTATGTGTTTGAGTGTAATGCCTGCATGTATGTAAGTGCACTCGTGTTGTGCAATGCCCATGGAAGTTAGAAGAGGGTGTTGGATCTTCTGGAACTGGAGTTACGGACAGTTGTTAACTGTCATGTGGGTGCTGGGAAACAAACCCAGTTCCCCTGCAAGAGCAACAGTGCTCTTAACCGCTGAGCCATCTCTCCAGTCCCCAAATAATTGTATATTAGGACACAAGCATGTCTCAACAAATTTAGGAAAATTGAGATAATTCCTTGCATTCTATCTGATCATGATTGAATAAGAGTACAATTCAACAGGAAGAGAAAATCTAGAGTATATAAACTCACGGAGGTTAAATAACACACTGTGGGTCCTTGAAGAAATCAAGAAAGAAATGAAAATATTCCTAGAATAAAATGAAAATGAAAACACAAAATGCTCAAACCTATGGAACACAATGAAGGCAGTACTACGAGTTTATAGCTCTAATAAACAATGCTGCCCTTTAAATCTCTGGAAAAAATATGAGTAAAGCTCCAAACAAGCAAAGGGAAAGAAATCATTAAGATCAGAGAAGAAATTAATGAAATGGCAACAGAAACAATAATAAATTACAAAGAATCAATGAAATAAAGAGTTGGTTCTTTGGAAAAGATAAAGAAGATAGAAGATTCTCAGCCAAACTAACCAAAAGAGAGATCAGAATTTTAAAAATTAGAAATGAGGCCTTGATGAAGAGTTGTAGGCTACCAACGGCTGTTGAGAGAGGGATGATGGATTTTGTCAAGGGATGTCTCTGCATCTATTGAGATGATATGAGATTTCTGTCCTTGAGTCTGTTTATGTGGTTAGGGTTATTTCAAGATATTTTGCTGTTTTGATTCTGTTCTCTTTGATATTGTTTTGCTTCTCTTTTAGTTTCTTTTTCAGAACGTTGTGAGCGGAATTGGTTTCCCAATTTCTTCCTCATTGTTTGTTATGTAGGAAATATACTGATTTTTGTATGTTAATTTGTATTCTTTGCTGAAGGTGTTTCGCTTATCAGTTATCAGTTAAGAGTTTTCTGGTGGAGTTTTTAGGGTCTCCTATATATAGAGTAATATCTTCAAATTTAGACACTTTGACTTCTTTTCTTGTTTGCGTCCCTTTTATTTCTTTCTCTTACTGCTCTAGCTAAGACTTTCAGCATTATATTAAGAGTGGAGACAGTTACCTTTGTCTTGTTTTGGACTTTTTAAAAATTATTTTTATTCTTTTATGTGTATGAGTAATCTGCCTGCATGTATGCAAAAGCTCCTGTGTCATGCAATGCCCACAGAGGCCAGAAGAGGGCATCAGATCCCCTGGAACTGGATCTATGGAGGGTTGTCAGCCACCATGTGGGTGCTAGGAACTGAACTTAGGTCCTCTGCAAGAGCAGCCAGTGCTCTTACCCACTAAGCCATCTCTCCAGCCCTTGTTCCTGATTTTAGTGGAAATACTTTGAAGTTCTCCTCATTTAAGTTAATGTTGGCTATAGGTTTGTCATATGTAGCCTTTATTATGTTGAGATATCTGCCTTTTATTCCAAATTTTTTCAGGACTTTCAATATGGAGGGACATTGGGCTTTGTTAAAAGCCTGTTCTGCAGCTATTGAGATGATTATATGATTTCTGCCCTTGAAACCATTTCTGCAATTTATAACATTTACTGATTTATGTATAGTGAACCATCTCTGGAATAAAGCCAACTTGAAATGGTGAATGACTTTTTCGATGTGATTTGAATTTGGCTGGTGTATTAGGGTTTTCTAGAGGAACAGAACTGATAGAACCAATATATGTACATATAGGTATATATGTATATATATTTAAAATAATTTATTAGTCATCTTATTTCAAAATAAGCTGAATTATACCTGAGAGACTAAGAACACGTTAACTGCTAGGTCCTTGAGGCTGGGTGGTGCCTCAGCAATCAGTGTAGTCCCCCAGGGGCTGTCTCACATTGGTGAATCTGAGAACCGGTAGTTGCTCAGTCCCCAGGGCTGGGTGCCTCAGCAGTTCCAATGTGGTGCTGAAAACAGGGAGGGTTCCTGGAGAGCAGCTGGTCCTCAGTCAGTGATGGAAGCCTGGAAGAGCTGGTTCTGATACCAGTAGAGTCAGGACAAACCAACTTTCTGGCAAGAGGGAAGGCCAAATAAGCAAAAGGCAAAGAATCTTCCTTCTGCCATGCCCTGGGCAGCTGCCAGAAGGTACTGCTCATATTTGGGGTGGGTCTTCCTACATCAGTTAAGGAAAGTAAGACAATTCCTTAGGCTGAAGAGATGGCTCAGCGGTTTAGAGCACTGACTGCTCTTCCAGAGGACCAGGGTTTGGTTCCAATTGCCAATATGGTGGCTAACAACCATCAGTAATTCCAGTTCCATGGGATCCAACATCCTCCTCTGGCTTCTTAGGGTGATGCATGCATCAGTGCCCTTAAATACTTGCAGGCAAAACACTCATACAAAGGAAAAATAAAAAAATGAGTAAAAAAGAAAGTTCCTCAAGTGAGGCTCCCTACTCAGGTGATTCTAATTTGTGGCAAGTGGACATTAAAACCAAGCATCACAGTTGGCAAGTATTTTGTTAAGAATTTTTGCATCTATGTTTATTGGGGAGATTGGTTAGTAATCCTCCCTCTATTTTTCCTCTCATGATTGTCTAGTTTCAGTATCAGAATAATATTAACTTTATAAAAACACAGATAATTACTGCTTTTTTATTTCATGGACTAGTTTGAGAAGTCTTGGGGTTAGTTCTGGCAAATTTGAAGGTCTGGAAAAATTCATTAGTGAATCTGTGTGGGCTCAGAATTTTTTTAGTTGGAAGGTTTTTAATTACTGCTTCAATATCATTACTTGCTATATTTTGTCTTGTTTTAATATTGGTAGGTCATATGTATGTAGAAATCCATTCATTTCATTTAGATTTTTTTCAATTTACTAGAATATGTTTTTTTCAATTAATTATTTATTTAATAACCACATACTTAGAAGAAGCATTTCATTACAACAGCATCGACATATTCAATAACAATTTTCTGAGCTAAGATGCATCTTTTTTAATATTGGCTGTAAATTTTTAGGTTTACAGTTGAATTGTTACAGTTATACAATATTGTACTCAGTATAAACCCTATAAGACATAAAATTAAATGAGGTTTTAACCTTTGAAAAAGATCTCCATTTCATTATTAAAATACACAGTTTCATACAGAAAAATTCATTTTCAATGCAATTGACATTAAGATGTTTGCACATACATTTCTAATCTCTATATATCTGATTATTACTTGTGTAAAAGGCTGTAATTAGATATTTCTGCCAGATGTTCCTCCCCTAAGTGGGGAGTAAGGGGTGGAGGTCACCCAAACAAGATCTCAAAGGGAGTAATTCCTTTTACATAAGGAGTACATCTGGCTTTTTTTTTTTCAGAAAAAGCATTTCATTATATCTTTAACATACTCAATAAGAGTTCCCAGAGCAAAGATACATCTCTTTCAAAAGTGGCTATAAAATTTTTAGATTCACTGTTGAATTAATACAGTTATACAATATTGAAGTTGAATGAGTTTTTAAACTTTAAAAAAGATCTCCGTTTAATTTTAAAATATACTGTTTCGTATAGAAAGACTTTTGCTAATAACACTTAGATGTTGGTGCATGAGTCTCTAATCTGTATGCATCTGATTATTACTAGTTATAATCGGTTGCACTTGGACCCTTGGTGCCTGTGTATGTCTATGAAGTCTTCGGGTGGATTTCAATGGTAATGTTTATGGTAATTACTGCTTCAATATCATTACTTGCTATATTTCATTTTTTTTTTTTTATTTTATATGTATGCATGTATTGCCTGCATGTAGGTTAGTGTATCTGTGTTGTGCAATGCCCGCGGATGTCAGAAGAGGCTGTTGGATCCCCAGGGACTGGAATTACGGACAGCTGTTAGCTGCCATGTGGGTGCTAGGATTTGAATCGGGTCTTCTGCAAGAACAACCAGTGTTCTTGACCACTGAGCCATCTCTCCAGGCCCTGGAATGTGTTTTTAAGGTAAGACCTAATGATCAGCTGAATTTCATTGGGATCGTGTAGTGGCTCAATTTTCATCTCTAACTGAAAAAAATAATTTAACTTTTAAATTATTTTGAGAATTTCATGCATTAATACTGTATTTATACCATTTCAATCCCTCCATCTCTTCCTCCAACTCCTCCCACATTCCCCTACTCCCTCTCAATTTCCTGACCTCTTTAATTATTATTGTTATACACACACATACACACGTGTGTGTGTATGTGTGTGTGTGTGTGTGTGTGTGTGTGTGTGTGTGTATCTTTGAGTCCATATAGTGTTGTTTGTAAACATCCTGGAGAGACTAGGTTAGGAGCATAGCTCAATGTAATAAAGGCTATAAACAACAAACCTGTTGTTTATATCATGTTAAATGGAGGAAAACTTGAAGCATTTCTGCTAAGATCAGGAACAAGACGAGGGTGTCCATTCTTGCCATTTCTATTCAGTATAGTACTTGAAGTCTTAGGTAGAACAATAAGAGAAGGAAATAAAGAGGATACAATTAGGAAATGAAGAAGTCAAAGCATCCTTATTTTCACATGATATAATTTCTATACATAGTGTAAAGATTCCACCAGAAAACTCCTGGAGCTGATAAACACTTTTAGCAGAGTGACAGGATACAAAGCTAGCATATAAACATTAAAACCCTTCTTTTTGCTCCTTAGTGGAATTTGCTTCCTTTACAGTTTTTTACTACTTTGATGTATCTTTTGTAAAATAAAATATTTTACATAAAAATGTAAACCTTTCATAATTTTGTAAAATTACTGCTATTGGTATTGGTGGTTAAGACACACAACTATTGTCTAATGCACACACACACACACACACACACACACACACACACACAGAGCTTGGAATAACCCTAACTAAGGAAGTGAAAGACCTCTACAATGAAAACTTTAAAATACTAAAGAAAGAAACTGAGGAAGACATTAGAAGATGGAAAGACCTCCCATGCTCATGGATTGGAGGAATTAATATTGTGAAAATGGCCATTCTATCAAAGGCAATCTCCAGATTTCAATGCAGTCTCCCATCAAAATTTCAGTGACATTCTTCACAGAAGTAGAAAAAAAAATCTTAAAATTAATATGAAACTACAAAAGACCCCAGATAGCCAAAGCAATCCTGAACATAAAGGATAGTGCTGGAGGTATCAGCACACCTGATTTTGAGTTATACTATAGAGCCATAGTAATAGAACAGTATGGTACTGGCAGAAAAACAGAAGTGTAGATTAGTGAAGCTGCATGGAGGACCCAGATACAAGGCCACACAACTACACCTGCACAACTTTTGACAAATATGTAAAAAAATACACATTGGAGAAAAGAGCCTTTTCAGCAAATGGTGCTGGGAAAACTGGATATCTCCATTAGGCAGAATAAAGCTAGATCCTTGTGTCTCACTGTGCACAAAAATAAACTCCAAACAAATAAAATATCATAAACCTAAACTTGCACCTCTGAAACTGCTATAAGAAACAGTAAGGAAAATGCTTCAAGTTACAGGCACAGGTAAAGATTTTCTGAATAGGACTCTGTACTCATAAAATAAGGCCAACAATCAATAAATGGTTCCTTATGAAATAAAAAAGCTTATGTTTAGCAAAGGAAGCATTATTAAGTGAAGAGGCAGCTTATAGAATTGGAGAAAATTTTTGATAAATATACATCTGACAAGGGACTAATATCCAGAATATAGGGGCTGGAGGGATGGTTCAACAGTTAAGAGTAATGACTGTTCTTGCAGAGGAAATGCGTTCGGTTCCCAAAATCGATATAACAGCTAACAACTGTCCATAACTCCAGTTCCAGAGGATTTTATCCCTTTTCTGATCTCCGTGGGCATTGTATGACATGGGTCCACTTACATATATGCAGGCAATACACTCATATACATATAAATAAAATAATAAGTAAATAATCCAGAATATACAAAGACCTTAAAAAAACTAAACAACAAGAAAGCAAGTCAACTAGTTAAAAAACGGGCTAAGGAGATCTCAGCAGACCGCCAGAGTGCCTGTTCTGATCTCCCTCTGGCATAGGGGCTGAGAACTCAGGGGACTCCAGGAGAGCACCTAGATCCTGCTCCCACGTGGCGGTGAGCTTCTCCAAATTGCACTGTACCCAACCCCCCAACTGGGACTACATGAGGCCCCTCCCAAGGTCCTGGGGCAGACCTCTGCCCATTTGGTAGGCTAAAGCTGAGATCTCAGGAGACCAACAGAGTGCCTGTTCCAGCATCCTACTGGCATAGGGTCTGAGAACTCAGCAGACCACCCGAGAGTCCCCAAATTGGCTCCCCCTTAGGGAACTTCCCAAATTTGCCCTGAGTTCCTGCTGGCAGGGGTCCAAACCTTAGAAGAAAGCCTGAGTGTACCTGACTGGAACCTGACATGGGCTTCTGTGGGAGCTCTTGAGCAGCTGATCTGAAGCCATCAGTTCCCTCCAAAATAAAACCTGAGAGGATCTGAAACCTGGACCAACCAGCTTTACATAACCAATAAGAAAAGGTCCAAGGCACACCGGTAATACAAACAGAAACAAACTTCAACTTAATTTTCATATCAGAATCACAAACAACAAAAGAAATTCACATGCCAAAGTCACAATGAAAGAATAATCAAATGGAAAGCTAAAACACTATGTCCCCACCAAACTCTTCCAGTCCTGTAGAAGAGTTCTATAAGGAGAACCCCCTAGAGATAACCCAGGATACAGAATTTGAAAGAACAATCATAAACATGATTAAGGAATTCAAAGGATTTATAGAACATATGAACAAACAAATCAAAGAACTAGAAGAAGACAGGGATAAACTGAATGAATTCACAGAAAAGATAGAAACATTGAAGAAAACTCAGGTAGAAATGAAGAAGGAAGTGAAAAATTCAACAGGTCAACTTGAAAAAACAGGGGAAAGCCTCACCACTAGAATGAATAAAATGGAAAACAGAATATCAACACTGGAGGATAAAGTTGAAGAATTGGAGCACTCAAGCAAAGACATCTGAATTAAATGATACATTACATCAAGTGGACTTAACAGACATCTTTTGAATATTCCACCCAAACACCAAAGAATACAGTTTCTACTTGGCATCCCATGGAACTTTTTAAAAAATTGACCACATACTGGGGCACAAAACAAACCTCAACAAATACAAAATAATTGAAATAATTCCATGCATTCTATCAGACCACAATGCAATAAAGCTCAAAATCAACTCTGGAAGAAGTCCAAGTCACTACACAAACTTATGGTGATTAAACAACACACTCCTAAATAATGAATGGGTCAAAGGAGAATAAGAAAGAAATAAAAGAATTCCTGGAATTCAATGAAAAGGACAACAACACAACACAACACCACCTCTGGGACACTTAAAAGCAGTCTTAAAAAGGCAGTTTATAGCTCTAAGTGCCTACATTAAAAAAATAGAAAGAGCCCAAGTAAATGACCTAACACTCAAGACACTGGAAAGGAAGAACAAATGAAACTCAAACCCAGCAGAAGAGAAAAAATAACAAAAATCAGAGCAGAAATTAATGAAATAGAAACAGAAAACAATACAAAGAATCAATGAATCTAAGAACTG
>NW_008337053.1:2003948-2005338 GCF_000622305.1 Nannospalax galili | reverse complement strand
TTTTTGAGACAGGGTCTCCCTGTAGCCCCAGCTGTCCTGGAACTCGCTATGTAGACCAGGCTGGCCTTGAACTCACAAAGATCTGCCTGCCTCTGCTTCCCAAGTGCTGGGATTAAAGGTGTGAGCCACTACACCCAGCTATAAGGGAATATTTTAAAAACCTATATGCTACTAAATTTAAAACTAAAAGAAATGGATAGATATCTAAAATCATGGGAACCACCAAAGTAAATCAAGAAGCAATCAACAATAGACCCATAATATATAAGCAAATCGAAACAGTAACACAAAGCCTCCCACTAAAAAAAGCCTAGGCCCAGATGGATTTACAGCAGAATTCTACTAGACATTTAAAGAAGACCTCCAACACTTAAATTATAAATTACTCAAAATGATAGAAACAGAGGGAGAAACTCCCAAATTCATTCTATGAAGCCAGCATCACTCTAATACCCATACCTGGTAAAGCAACCAAAAAACAAAACTATAGACCCATATCCTTAATGAACATAGATGCAAAAATTCTCAACAAGATACTTGTAAACCGCATACAAGTAGGCTTTATTCCAGAGATGTGGGGCTGGTTCAATATACCCAAGTCAATAAATTTCATTTACCATATAAATGGGCTCAAAGACAAAAACTACATTATCATCTCAATAGATACAGAAAAGGCTTTTGAACAAATTCAACATGCATTCATGATAAAAGTTCCAAAGGGAACTGGACTGGAGGGAACATACATCAACATAATTAAAGCTGTACACAACAAACCCATAGCCAACATCATTCTAAATGGAGAAAAACTGGAAGCATTCCCATTAAAATCAGGAACCAGACAAGGATGTTCACTATTTCCATTCCTTTTCAACATAGGCCTTGAAACTCTTGCTAGAGCAATAAGACAGGAGAAAGAAATTAAAGGAGAATTGGAAAAGAAGAGGTCAAACTATCACTTTTTGCAGATGATATGATACTATACCTGAGAGATCCCAAAAGTTCCACCAGAAAACTCCTAGAACTGATCAACGCTTTCAGTATAATGGCAGGTTATAAAACCAATCTATGAAAATCAGTATCCTTTCTATATACCAATAACAACCAATTGGAGAAAGAATACAGGGAAATGCTCCCATTCACAATTGCTGCAAAAAGAAATAAAATATCTTGGAATAAACCTGACCAAAGACACCAAAGATCTCTACAATGAAATTTTTTTGAAAGTAAATAATCATGATTTATTTATTTATTTTTATCTCCATGCTTGTGTCCCTGAACCTACTTACCATGTTGTACCCCAAAATGACACTTTGAAAATTGAACATCTTTCAAACCAAATCTCCTCATCCCAGTTAAATGCCTTCATTGACCTTCTTTTTTTACTCTATCA
>NW_008337053.1:1997179-1997916 GCF_000622305.1 Nannospalax galili | reverse complement strand
TGGAGGGCTGCACTATAGACTTACCCCAAGAGGCCTGAGGATAGTAGTGCAGGCTAGGAGAGTTAGCCGGTGGTGCAGGACCAGGGAAGCAGAGAGAGGTGGGGGCATGGCCAGGACCAGAAGCGCTGCTCCTGGGGCCCAAGTAAGGGACTGAGTTGGTCTGGGTGAGAAGGATCAGGAAGCAGTATTGGTTCCCCAGGTGTCTGGGGCCCCAAGACTAGGAATGGCGTAGGGCCCAAACTAGGAGTATAGAACGGCGGGAGGGATGGAAGGGTGAATGTGCCTTAGGGAGTCCCGGCACAAGCTCTACAATGAAAATTTTAAATCGTTAAAGAGATTGAGGAAGACACCAGGAGATGGAAGGACCTCCATGCTCATGGATTGGAAGAATTAAAATTGTTAAAATGACCATCCTATCAAAAATATATAGATTCAATGCAATCCCAATCAAAATCCCCATGACATGCTTGACAGAATTAGAAAAAAACATCCATTAATTTGTATGGAAGCACAAAAGACCCTGGATAGTCACAGCAACCCTGAGCTGATAGAGCAATAATGGGGGGATTACTATATCAGATCTCAAAGTATACTACAGAGCTATAGTCATAAAAACAGCATGATACTGGCACAAAAATAGACAAATAGATCAATGGAAAATCATTGAAGACCCAAACCCAAGTACATGCAATTTCAGCCACCTGATATTTGACAAAGGTGCCAAGAACACACAATGG
>NW_008337053.1:1984486-1996987 GCF_000622305.1 Nannospalax galili | reverse complement strand
TGCAGGAAAGGATTTTCTAAATAGGACAGAAGTTGCTCAGGAATTAAGGTCAGCAATCAACAAGTGGGACCTCATTAAACTAAAAAGCTTTTGTACAACAAAAGAAATGATCAAAAAGTGAAGAGAAAATCCACAGAATGGGAAGAAATCTTCACCAGTGACATAACTGACAGAGGTTTAACATCAGAATATATAAAGAACTCAAAAAAACAAAGAATTGCAAAACCAAATGACTCAATTAGAAGATGGGTTAAAGATCTAAACAGAGTTCTCAAAGGAGGAAATAAACATAGTTAAGAAATATCTTTAAAAGTGTTCAATATCATTAGTAATTAGGGAAATGCAAATTAAAACCACCCTAAGGTTTCACCTTGCCCCAATCAGACTGGCTAGGATTAAGAGAACAAATGATATCAAATACTGGAGAGGATGTGGAGAAAGGGGAACACTCATTGACTGCTGCTGGGATTACAAGGCCTTGCAACCCCTATGGAAAACAGAGTGAAGAACTCTTAAAAAGCTAAAAATGAGCCTACCATATGACCTGGTTATACCACTCCTTGGCATATACCTAAAGGACTCATTCTATTATAGAGACCCTTGTACAACCATGTTTGTTGCTGCTCTTTTCACAATAGCTAAGAGATGGAAGAAATCTAAGTGCACCTCAAATGATGAGTGGTTAACAAAAATGTGGTATATTTATGCAATGGAGTTCTATTCAGCAGTAAAGAAAGATGAAATAAAATTTGCAGGTAATTGGATGGATCTAGAAACTGCTATACTAAGTGAAGTAGCACATTCAGAAAAACAAAAGATGTATGTTCTCCCTTATTTGTGGATCCTAGTACCAAATCCTTTTATATTCCATGTTCTTTTAATAAGATGCTGCTGTACAGCAATCTCTTCCATGTGAAATAACTACCATCATCACGGCTTCAGCTGTGCCTGCTTGCTAAACATCGTCACAATTGGGCTCGTTGATGGTTGTGCTCCTTCATTAAAGGAGGGGCAAGCAGGGTCAGTGGTCCCTCACTGGAGTATCTAGCCACTCTTTCCAGCCAACTGTATGTAATTTGGCTCTAATCACACATGGTCTCCTGGATTTGTGGATGACTAAAATATCTAATCTGGGGAAGGCTAGGAAGAGAAGGCTTGATCCATGCTGGGTAAAGGCTTTCCAGTGTGCATATCTTCAGCAACCCCTCAGTTATCTCTGTAAGTAAGCTCAGTAAATTCATTGGTTCTCCAGGGAAACTTTAATCAAACATTGATTTGACATTAGAACCTTAAAAGGGGATAAGCATTGCTTAGTAGCCCCAGGAAAAGAATTCTCATAACAGATGGAAATTTTGTTAATGTTATTATGTCTCATAATTATTTAAAAAAATGAGAATGTAAAAGATGTTAAAAGGATATGGGAATCAACATATTTTCCAAAATAGAAATAATGAGAAAGCCTAAGTAAGAGATGATGATCTGTATAGGTTTGCTACAATACATAAAGGATGAGACAAAAATAATATACGCATAATCTTAAAATTTCTAAGGTCATAGTTTAGTCAACTGGTTTAAGGAACAAAATATATGTCTAATCAAGGTTTATTTGAGAATGTTTTGTTTTTGCTCAAGCTTTATATACATAGTGTATGGCAATTAAAAGTACCAGACTGGTGCAACTAACCTTCTTGGATGCTTAACAGCCATACTTTGAGACCTATACTAATCTGGTCAGAGGGACATAAAGGACAGGTTTTTTTCTTTGCCCTTCAAGGTTCACTAAGTTCCAGGGGCCTATGGAGAATCTCTCAAAATGTCCTGTAATGGTGGTGAGTCATCTGTCCTCCTGTTCAGGGAGGCCATGGAGACCCCTCCAGATGGACTTGAACCAGTGTCCAGTCTACAAAGAGGAGGGTTAACTCAGAGGAAACATTTCCTCCATGCTTCCAAGTAAAGCCAGCCATGGCCGAGTAGGACCTTTGACTTATCTTCACATAGCTGGAACTGGTAAAAGAAAGGAGTCAGGGGCTCCTCTCAAGACCATGTGACCCCTGAAGAACAGATCCTCCAACATGAAGAATAAAAATAAATTGGTCTATTTGGGACAACTTCATGGTTTTAAACACTCAAAAGATAAGTACAACCAAAGATTAAAGTGATCATTATATTTCTTTAAGAGTTCAAGGGATTACAATTCCCAGATACTTGGCTTAAGTCCATATAAAATGTTGTTTAGACAATTATTTCTCATTGATGATTTTTGTTTCTAAGCAGAAAGTGCTGCTTAGATGTAAGACTTCAAATCTTGGTCCCCAATACTGTAGTGCCCACCTGTAGCTAAGGGAGACAACCAGCTATTGTTCGAAAATGGCTTAATTTGTTTTCTCCCCCTATTGAGAAGCCTTTGAGAGGGATCCAACACTGATTCTAGCCATTCCAATGGCTATCAATGTGCCTGAAAACAAATCCTGAGTCCATCACTCTCGAGTATAGCCTTGGCAGACAAAAGAAAAATGAGGAGGAACCCAATAGAGGGATGATTTTGGAAGGTCTCATCTAGAAATCCCAATGGACTCTGATATGAACATTTTAAATTTGTCCTATTCTGACTTTTTTATAGTTCCCTGTCTAGAACTTGTAATGATAACTACTCTTGCCTTTACTTCTCCTTCACATCCCCTATTCACCAGTCAAGGACTTTCTTTTCTCTCTACAGATAAGAGTTATGCAATTTGGGAGTCTTTTAGATAGACCCACTGAAGGGGTACCCCAAAAGCCTCACCGTGCATCCCGGTTAGCATGGAAGAAGCCAGAGTGGTCTGCATCCTGATTCCCTATCAGCAATTTGGGTAACCTCTTCAGAGGATGGTGTGATAAGAATAGGAGGTAGGAAGTAGCTAGACAGTTCAGGTGAAATGACCCCAAAGAAAAGTAGTCAGTTTCTTGGCTAAAAGTCAAAATGTCCTTGGGCATCTTAGCAACATACTAGGTTCCAAAGGTCAAAAATGTCAAAAGTATTTGGGAGCTCTTATTTAAATCCTACCAGATTTTAGGGGTTACCTCTTCAGAGAGGGGAATGTTAGAGTAGCAAAAAGTCCCATTAAAAAGCAAGCAAGCAAGCAAGCAAGAAAGAGCACACAAACTTGTCAGAAAAAAGTGATGGGGAAATGTGGGAAGGGTTGAAGGGGAGGGAGTGAGCATGGATTTGATCAAAACACCTTATATGCATGTATGAAAATTTCAATAAAGATTTTAAATAAAAGTTAAAAAAAATGGGCTAAGTAGGGTAGTCCAAGAGACTCCCAAAATCACAGAAACTATTGCCACAGTCCTTGATTGCCTTCCAGAACTTAGTGGTAATACCCTATTGCTGAAGACAGGCCATACTTTGGACCCAGGATTTGGAGCAATGGAGCTGGAACCGACCTGGAAGCCACCTTCCCTGAAGTCTAGCTCTCATAGCTTAGGAGAGCACTATGCAAACTGATAAGTGAGAAAATCAGTTGATGGTCCAACCCTAGTTTCAAGGTCTAAAAACGACATCAATGACCATCACAGCAAATGACATTGGTGCAGTAGTGGCATTTTTATCTTGGGGGTAATCAACAGCTACCTAATTGGACTTAAGGCTCACTCAGTGGGAGGGACCTCATATATGGTACTGTAAACCTAGCCAAATACACATAGCTGGAGAGGTCGTAGATCTTAGAGAAAACCCAAGGCTCTCCTATCCCTAGACAAATGTAATTTTTTACTGTGTGCAAAATATGGATCTTTAAACTTACAGACAAGTATCCCAGTCACCACCCATCAAAGTAGCTTCTTTTTCAACAGAAAGAGTGTATTACAGAGTTATACCACTGGTCATACACAGAGATTCTCTGTGAATGACACATTTAGGATGCAACCTCTACACCTAAGGCTCATGGAACATAGAAAAAGTGATGATGAGAACACTAATGGATCTTTCAATTCTCATCAATGAAGCTCCCTCATGCAACAGAGGGCCAGGAACACAAAAGGCCACAAATGGCCAAAATGCAGAGAATGAGTCTGCACAGTGTGGGTCCTTGGACAGGTCTTCTATATTGAGGTCCATCCACCCAGGGCTCAGGGACCATTGCAGAAGAGGCTGGCAGAAAGGTTGTAAAAGCCAGAGAGGAGGTGCATGACCACACAGATAGTCCTACAGGCACCTGGGACCCTTCTCTTACAAACCTACAGCAATGGTGTCAGCATGCACAAGACCCATGCAAACTTAGGCAGACAAAAAAGCTAACGCAGAGCTGTGGAAATGAACAGCAAGCCTCAATCTTAGTTGAAGAATTATTGGCAGCTGATTACTGTTGGGTGAGAAGGAGCTGATCTTCTCAAAGAGAGGGACTCTAGATAGGCTGGCCAGACCTAGTGGATGAACTTGTACTGAATGACATCTCAGGACACTAACTTTACATAATAGGCCTTAACACAAAAGACAGAGTGTATGAACTCTTGGGGGGGTTGGAGGCTATGGGAGGGTGTCAAAGGGGAAGAAGGAAAGGGATATAAAGATAATTTTATTTAAAAAATACATCAAAATTCAATAGAACATTAAAGAAAATGGGCTAAGTAACTGAACAAAGAATTTTCAAAGAAATTAAGAAGTCCAATAAATATTTTAAAAAGTGTTTCAACATCCTTCATCATCAGAGAAATGCAAATTAAAAGTACTTTGAGATTCCATCTCACTCTAGTTAGAATGGTTACCATCAAGGAAACAAATGACAACAAATACTGACAAGGATTTTGAGGAGGGGAAACCTTATCCACTTTTGGTGTGAGTGTAGATTGATGCAGCCACAATGGAAATCAGTGTGGAGAATTTTCCAAAATGCTAAAAATAGAACTACCATATGATTTTGCCTTCCCACTCCTGGGCATTTCTCCAAAGGACTCCATATCCTGCTACAGAGATACTTGCTCTGTGTTCATTGCTGCATTATTCACAAGAGCAAAGAAATTGAACCAGCATACATGTCCATGACCCAATGAATGGGCGGTGAAAATGTGGTACATATGCACAGTGGAATTTTATTTTGCCGTCAAGGCAAACAAAATTACAAAACTTGAAGTGAATGGATGGATTTGGAAAATATTTTAAGTGAAGTGATATGGGCTCAGAGAGACAAGCATCACATATTCTCTTTCATGTGTGAGTCCTAGCTTCTATTTGTTACATATGTACATTTATGTGGGAATGGGTTTATGTAGAGTGCAGGAAACTGGAAAAGGCTACACAAGAAGGAGAAAAATTCTTTAAAGGTGGAGAAAATTGTAGAACATAAGTGATGTGACATGTGAGTTGATGAGGGAATATTGGGGGTGGAAATGTTTAAGTCAGGAGAGGGGCGAGGAGATGATGGAGGGTCAACCATAACTAACAGGGTATGGGAAAACCATAAGGAAATCAGACACTTGATAATCTAATGTGCTGGATAGCTTTAGTGTCAACTTGACACATCTGGGTTGAGGGAGCCTCACTTGGGGAATTGCCTCCATTGGACTGGCCTGTGGCCATGTCTGAGGGCATCTTCTTGATGAGTGATGTGGGAGGGCTCAGCCCACTGTGGGTGGTGCCACCCTGGGCAGGTGGGCCTATGTTGCATAAGAAAGCAGACTGAGCAGGGGGCAGGGAGCAAGCCAGTAAGCAGCATTCCTTCATGGCCTGTGCTCCAGCTCCTTCTTCCAGGTTCCTGCCCTGAGTTCCTACCTTGGGCTCCCTGATGAACTGTGACCTGTAAGCTGAATAAACCCTTTCCTCTCCAAGTTGGTATTGGTCAGAGTGTTTTGTCACAGCAATGGAGAAACAAACTAGGACATCTAATTTATAAAAGAGTTTGAAGGGTGGTGGTACCCTGTGTGGGTGGATAAAACTCCCAGAAGCCATAGGCTACGAAATAAAAATTCCAGTGCCAGGTGTAGGCTACCTCTCTAAGAGTTATTTGAGTGTTTGGAAATGTTTGAGACTGTCAAAAAATGTAGGCAACTGATGTTACTGTCAGTTGTCTACCAAAACTAGAGGTAAGAACCTATTGCTGAAGACACCACAAGCTCTGGTCACAGACACGGAGAAATCAAACTGAATCTAGCCTGAAAACGTCTTTTTGACTGACTGAGGGTCTGCCTGCTGCTGTGGGGAGAACTGTCAACAGTCTTACTCAGCTGTCAATCCTATGTGCAACAATACCAACCAGCCAGGGAAGACGTGCCCATTGGTGAAATAGTAGCAAGGCTATTCCGAGGCAACCAAGTGCTTTCTGATTAGATCTGAGGCCTGCTCCAGAGGAGGCAATTCATGCCTGCCACTTTAAATTCAGTCCCAGCTTGTAGCTTTCATAGACCCTAGTGGAGAAACTACTGCTGCTCTGGTAAATGGACATGATGTGAGCATCAAATTGCCTTCTCCATAACCATGTTTAGGTCCATAGATTAGTGCTACTGTCAGCTTAGGTTGGAGAAGCTTCTTTAAAAAAGTTTCACTTATTTATTTTCTTGAGTATGTGTGTATGTGGGTGTGGGGTGTGCCACATTGTGAGTGTGAAGGTCAGAGGACAGCTTGCAAGAGTTCTTTCTTGGGGCTGGAACTTAGGTTTTCAGGCTTGGCAGACGTGCTTTTACCTACTGAGTCATCTTGCCAGCTGAAATTTCTTTCTGCGATGTACCTGCAGACTCATATCTGGTCAAAATGCTAAGGATAAGTGACTGTTGAATGTGTAGCCGTAAATGGAAAATCTTTTTTTTTTTTTTTTTTTTTTGGTCTTTTTGAGACAGGGTCTCCTTGTAGCCCCAGCTGTCCTGGAACTCACTGTGTAGACCAGGCTGGCCTCGAACTCATAGAGATCCGCCTGCCTCTGCCTCCCGAGTGCTGGAATTAAGGTGTGCACCATCATGCCCGGTGGTAAATCTTTATCATTCCTTCCAAGGATCAGAAAATGTAGAGTGTAAGGTCCCGAGGAAGCTGGGTGGTTGTGGGGAATGTGGACATCCAGGCAGGATATGGCTACTGCACTCTTAGACTTGCAGCAGCTGTGATCACCTGCATAAGATCTGCCCAAGATTGGACCTGTCAGCATCCTGTCATGGAGAGTGGAGAGGCTCACGGGGCTTCACCTTGCTCTAGGGATTTATGGAGAAACGTTTTCTTCAAGGGATGCAGCTGCTGGTAAGGTGCCCAGGCTTGTGCAAAGCCTTTACCCATGCTCCTGTAAGCGTCACTAATGAAACTCAGTGGATCATTAAAAAAAAAACAAAAACAAATGTAAAAGTAGAAAGGGAGCTAGTTAAGAAGGGGATCAGTGGGAGGGGGACAAGAGAGGGGGGAGGGCTAAATATGCTTGACATGCACTATGGACATGTATGTGTGACAGTGTTGTAATGGAACCCATTATCATGCACACTTAATACGTGACAATAAAACATTTAAAAAGAAGCATTTTGCATGAGTTGGCATCTTCTGGTCTCCTATAGTCCTTTTGGGTGCCTTTTCCTAGTGTATCAATACTTCCCTTTCCCCTTTGTTAAATTAACTTACATTTACATTTTTAAAAACCAGGATTTTTAACTTGATCTATTTTTTCTTATTTACTACGATTTTTATATCTTTCTAGTTTCCTTTCTTGAGCTAATTTTCTTCCTTCCTTCCTTCATTTCTTTCTTTCTTTTTTGTCTTTTTGAGACAGGGTCTCCCTGTAACCCCAGCTGGCCTGGAACTCACTATGTAGATCAGGCTGGTCTTGAACTAAAAGAGATCCTCCTGCCTCTGCCTCCTGAGTGCTGGGATAAAGGCGTGCACCACCGTGACCGGTTTCTTGAACTTTCTATTATTTAAGTATTTTCAATTTTGTTTTTGTTGCTAGTTATGTAATACCTCAGACAGGGTAAATTATAAACAGAAGAGGGTTATTCTGGTTCACAGTTAGGTCAAAGTGTGAAAAGTCAAACTGGGTGATGGCCTTCTTGTTGGCAGAGTCCCAGGTGGGCCCAGAGCATTGTCCCCTGTCAGGAGGCAGGATTACATGCCCCTGTCTTCTTGCCTCTCACCACTTCTCTTTTTCTTTTTCTTTTGAGACAGGGTCTCCCTGTAGCTGCAGGTGTCCTGGAACTCACTAAGTAGACCAGGCTGACCTCAAACTCACAGATGTTCACTTGCCTTGGCCTCCTGAGTGATTAAAGGCTCCCACCTTTTCTCATAAAGCCACCAGGATTCAATCATGGGACTCCAATCTGAAAACTTTATATAATGCCGAAGATCCCATCTCCACAGCCCAATCCATAGCACAGTGAATATGCATTGTTCCATTTTAAAATTATTTTTATTTTATGTGTATGTGTGTATTGCTTGCATGTATGTAAGTGCATCTGAGAGACCTGAGTGACTCCATCTTGGATAAAACCCCCATAGGACTGACCCAGCCCTGAGCCCTGTTCCAAGAAAAACCACAATATTTGGAACGGATAGAGAACAACTCCCCCGCCAACGGTCAATTAACCAGGGAGAGGAAAGTACTGAAAGTCAAGATGTCTTTTCAGATTTCCTGAAGCCAGCAGTTTATGGTTTGGCACTGAGCTGCAGCCAATCAGATGCTTGCCAGGCTGAAGACCCCCTACTCCCCTACTTGCTGAACTTGCTGAAATAAACCTATAAAAACCTCTGTCTCCCAAAGCGAAGGGTCTCACATCTGAGATCCGCTGAGTTGGTGACAGAGTGGGCTCAAGCTTAAGCTTGCAACAATAAAAGAACCCTTGTGTATTTGCCATTGGTCAGCTCCTTGGTGGTCTTTGGGGTCTCAAGAACTGGGCACAACACATCCATGTCATGCAATGCCTGAGGAGGACTGAAGACAGTGTTGAATCCCCTGGGACAGGAATTAAGGACAGTTGTTAGCTGCCATGTGGGTTCCAGGATTTGAATTCAGGTCTTCTGTAAGAACAGCCAATGTTCTTAACCACTGACCCATCTCGCCAATCCTGTTTCTTTTTTTTTTTGTTAATTTTTTAATTGAATTTTTGTCTATTTCATACAGAACATCTTAATCATCTTTATATCCCCTTCCCCATTGGCATAGCCCCCGCAACTGGAATTCATGTCATTTGTGTTAAGGCCTATCGAGTCAGATTAGCATCCCCAGATGTCCCTCGGTGCAAGTTCATCCATTAAGGTCTAATCAGTATATCTAGAGTCCCTCCCTTTAAGAAGATCACCTTACCACTCTAGAGTCCAGCCTTGGAAGCCAAAAGAAAATGAGGAGGAACCCAATAGAGGGATGCTTTTGGAAGCCCTTGTCAAGAAATTCCAATGGACTCTCATAGGAACATTTGAAAATTGCCCTGTTCTGACTTTTTTCTAGTCCCTACCTAGAACTTGTAATGCTAAATTCTCTTGCCTTTGCTTCTCCTTCACATCTCCTATTCACGATTCAAGGACTTTCTTTTCCCCCTAGAGATAAGAGTTATGCAATTTGGGAATCTTTTAGATAGACCCACTGAAGGGGTACCCCAATTGCCTCACCCTGTGTCCCTGTTCAGCATGGAAGAAGTCAGAGTGGTCTGGGTCCTGATTCCCTACTGGAAATCTGGGTAACCTCACAGAGGATGGTGTGATAAGAATAGGAGGTAGGAATTGGTTAGGAAGTTAGGGTAAAAAGACCCCAAAGAAAAGTAGCCAGTTTCTTGGCTAAAACTCACAATGTCTTTGGGCCTCTGCGCTACATACTCCATCCCAAAGGCCAAAAATGTTGAAAATATTTGGGAGCTTTTATCTAATCCTTGAAAGATTTTAAGGGTACCTATTCAGAGGGGGGAATGTTAGAGTTGCCAAAAGCCCCATAGAAAAATAAATGAAGAAGAAGAAAGAGTTCATGAAGTGATCAGAAAAAAGTGAGGGGGAGATATGGGAGGAGTTGGAGGGGAGGGAGTGGGCATGGATTTGATCAAAACACTTCATATGCATGTATGAAATTCTCAATAAGTTATTTATTTAAAAAAAATAAAAAATATTAACCTGTATTGAAAAAGACACTATCCTCCTTCATCCTACAAATTCTTTTCCTTTCTGAATTTGAATTCTAGCTTTAAATTATCTACTTCTTTAATTTAGATGAGTAAAATCCTCCTGTCCAACACATATATCTTAGCAACTTACGGAACTTAGTTCATGAAGCACAGCTGAGGGACTGAGATCTGTAGAAGTAACTAGTCTGGACTTTGCCACTCTCTGGCTCTGCTGATCTTTGGAAAGGCACTAACAGTGGTAGCTAACTCACAGAGTTGATGAGAGGATGAAGTGAGTTGATTACTCCCTGTGAAATGCTGACATGCCTCTGGCACACAGGCAGATCACAACAAATACACCATTACTCCCCACCAGAAGTGAGCAGCAAAGGCAACTTTGTTCAATTTTGTCTGCTTGAGTTTGCATGGGTCTTGTGCATGTTGACACCATTGCTGTAGGTTCATGAGAAGGGTCCCAGAAGCCTGTAAGACTCTATTTCCATATGGTCATATACCTCCTCCCTGGCTCTTACAATCTTTCTGTTTGCTCTCCCATGATGGTCCCTGACCCCGGGGTGGGTAAAGTTTAATATAGGAGTCCTGCCTAGGACTCACATTCTACAGACTCTTATTCTCTACCCTTTGGCCATTTGTGGCCCTTTGTGTTCCTGGCCCTCTGTTGCATGAGGGAGGTTAATTGTTGAGAGTTGAGAGATGCATTGGTGTTCTCTTTACCCTTGTCCTAGCTTCTGTGAGTCTTAGTTGAAGAGGTTGCCTTATGGATATGCCACTTAGGGTTGGGCAGTTCACAGACAATTTCTGTGTATGGCTTGTTGTGGACGTCTGTAGTAATCTCTGTCTGTTGCAAAAGAAGCTTCTGTGATGAGTGGTGAGTAGGCTATTTGTCTGTAAATATAAGGATCTATTTTGCACATAGTAAGAAATTGCATTTGTCTAGGGATGTGACAGCCTTGGAGTATACTCTAAGAGCTATGACCTCTCTGGTTATGTCTTTTTGGCTATGTTTACAGTACCACACATAAGTTTCTTCCCATTGAGTGGGCTTTAAGTTCAATTAGGTAGCTGTTGATTACTGTCCTAGTTTGTTCTTCATTGCTGTGACAAAATACTCTGACCACTACCAACTTGGAGAGGAAAGGGTTTATTCGGCTTACATCTCCCAGGTCGCAGTTCATCTGGGAGCCCAAGGTAGGAACTCAGGGCAGGAACCTGGAAGCAGGAGCTGGAGCACAGGCCATGGAGGAACGCTGCTTACTGGCTTGCTCCCCTAGCCCCTGCTCAGCCTGCTTTCTTATGCAACATAGGCCCACCTGCCCAGGGGTGGCACCACCCACAGTGGGCTGGGCCCTCCCACATCACTCATCAAGAAGATGCCCTCAGACATGGCCACAGGCCAGTCCAATAGAGGAAATTCCCAAATTGAGGCTCCCTCAACTCAGGTGTGTCAAGTTGACACTAACGCTATCAAGCACAATTACCCCCAAGATAAAAGTGCCACTACTGAACCAATGATGTTTCTGTGCTGGTCACTGATGTGGTTTTTAGGCCTTAAAGCTGGAGCTGAACCATCGATTGATGTTCCCTTAACAGACTACATAATTCCCTCCAAAGCTATGAGAGGTAGCCTTCAGGGGAACTGGCTTCCAGGTCAGTTCCAGCTCCATTCCTCCAAATACTGTGACTGAAGTATGGCCTGTTGTCAACAATATGTCTTACCTTCAAGTTTTGGGAGGCTATCAGGGACTGTGGCAATAGCCCATCTAATTTTGGGAGTCTCTTAGACTACCCTGGCCAACAACTCAAAGGGAGGTTTCTCCTGTCCAGCACTGTTTCTTGTTATGTAGCCTTCAGCTGTACCCATGGAATGATATAGAGATATTATATGTGATTTTTTGGTAGGTTTTTGGACAGTAGGATTCCTTCTGTTTTTTTTTTTTTTTTTTTTTTTTTTTTTTTTAAAAAAAACAATAGCAAGGCACTATTTATCTCTCCCGTCTTTCTCCCTGTCTAACCCTCCCTAAACGCCCTCCCATTTAAAGTGCCCTCATTTTCTCCATTTTCCATTTTTTTTTGTATTTCTTTTAGTTGAGAATTTATTTTCATTTCATTTGTATAGCTCTGGGCTTGGCATTGTGAATTTTCTTGCTTATTGTATTATTACTTTAAATGTATGAATGTAGGTAGAGTTTCAGCTACTGTTACAACTATTCTTTTCATTCAATTCAATTTTATACAAAATCTTTTATATTAAAATTAAGTTTCATGGTAGAATAGTTCTTTTAAAAAATATTTAATAACCACATACTTAGAAGAAGCATTTCATTACATCAGCATTGACATATTCAATAACAATTTTCTGAGCTAGGCTGTATCTCTTTCAAAATTGGCTGTACATTTTTAGGTTTACAATTAAATCATTGTAGAATATTATACTCAGTATAAACCCTATAA
>NW_008337053.1:1982955-1983470 GCF_000622305.1 Nannospalax galili | reverse complement strand
AGCAGCACTTTATGCTTACAAACAAAATCATCAATGAGAAATAATTGTCTAAAGATTTTATATGGACTTAAGCGTAATGTCTGGGAAGTGTAATCCCTTGAACTCAAAGAATTATACTGATGACTTTACTTTATGGTTATACTTTCCTTCTGGGTATTTAACACCATACAGTTGGCCTAAATAAATCAATTTATTTTTACATTTAAGGGCTTTGAGAATCTGTTCCTCAGGGGTCACATGGTCTTGGGAGGAGCCCCTGGCACCTTTTACCAGTTCCACTTATGTGAAGATAAGTCAAAGGTCCTGCTTGACAATGGTTGGCTTTGCTAGGAAGCATGGAGGAAATGATCCTCTGTGTTGACCCTCCTCTTTGCAGACTGGACACTGGTTCAAGTCCATCTGGTGAGGTCTCCTCGGCCTCCTTGATCAAGAGGACAGGTGACCCGCCACCATTACAGGACATTTTGAGAGATGCTCATAGTCCCCTGAAACTAGTCGACCTAGGAGGGCAAGGA
>NW_008337053.1:1982321-1982554 GCF_000622305.1 Nannospalax galili | reverse complement strand
CTTAAACTAACCCAATTTTTATCCATATCTCCCTTATTAAGTCCTGTTTCCGACCATTCTTCTCTTCAGGTTCTTTCTTTTCCTTTACCTCCCTGGTTCTTTTCCACTATCTTGGTTCCTGTAGTTATGTCTGGTTACATATTCATTTGTCAGGGTCTGGTTCCAGGATCCACATATGAGGGAGAACATATGTCGATTTTTTTTTCTGAGTCTGTGTTACTTCACTTAGTATA
>NW_008337053.1:1980269-1981119 GCF_000622305.1 Nannospalax galili | reverse complement strand
GGTTTAGAAAATCCTTTCCTACACCTATATCTTGTAGGTTTTTGCCAATGTTTTTTCTAAAAGTTTCAGAGTTTCAGGCTTTGCATTAAGGTCTTTGATCCATTTGTAATTGACTTTTGTGCAAGGTGAAAGATAGGGGTTTAGTTTCATCCTCTACAGCTGGAGATCCAGTTTTGCCAGCACCATTTGCTGAACATGCCATCTTTCCTCCAGTGAATATTCTTGGCCCCTTTGTCAAATATCAGGTGGCTGAAAATGCATGTACTCATATTTGGGTCTTCAGTTTTATTCTACTGAGCTATGGGTCTATTTTTTGTGCCAGTACCATGTTGTTTTTATGACTATAGCTCTGTAATACAGCTTAAAATCTCGTATAGTAATCCCCCTGGCATTGATCTTAGTGCTCAGAGTTGTTTTTGCATCTGAGGCCTTTTGCTATAGGTAGGATGGTCATTTTCACAATATTAATTCTTCCAATCCATAAGCATGGGAGGTCCTTCCATCTTCTGATGTCTTCCTCAATCTCTTTCTTTAATGATTTAAAATTTTCATTGTAGAGCACTTTAATGTCTTTGGTCAGGTTTATTCCAACATGTTTTTTTGCAGCTATTGTGAAGGGGAGTGATTCCATGTGCTCTTTCTCTGATTGCTTGTTATTGGTATATAGGAAGGCTACAGACTTTTGTAGGTTAATATTATATCCTGCCATTTTACTAAACTTGTTAATAATTTCTAGGAGTTTTCTGGTGGAATTTTTGGCATCTGTTAGATATAATATCATATCATCTGCAAAAAGAGACAAGTTGATTTTTTCTTTTCTAATTATTATGCCTTTAATTTCCTTTCTTGT
>NW_008337053.1:1979081-1979887 GCF_000622305.1 Nannospalax galili | reverse complement strand
ATAGAAGGAATTTTGAAGTTCTCCCTCCATTTCTATCTTTTTGAATAAATTTAGTACTGGATGTAGATCTTCTTTAAATGTCTGTTAGAATTCTGCTGTAAATCCATCTGGTCCTGGGCTTTTTTTAGTTGGGAGGTTTTGTACTACTATTTCAATTTCTTTTTGTGTTATGTGTCTGTTTAAGCTGTTAATCTATTCTTGATTTAGTTTTGGTGGTTCCCATGCCTTTAGAATATGCATCCATTTCTCTTAGGTTTTCAAATTTAGTAGCATATAGGTTTTTAAAGTATTCCCTTATAATGTTCTGTATCTTTCTGGTGTCTGTTGTGATGTTTCCCCTTTCATCTCTGATTTTGTAGATTTGGAGTTGCTCTTTCTTTCTTTTAGTTAACTGGGCTAGTGGTCTGTCAATCTTATTTATCTTTTCAAAGAACCAGCTCTTGGGTTCATTGATTCTTTGTTTTGTTTTGTTTGTTTCAATTTCATTAATTTCTGCCCTTTTTTTGTTATTTCTTCTTGTCTGTTGGGTTTGGGTTTCGTTTGCTGTTGCTTTTCATGTATGTTGAGTTGCAATGTTAAGTCATTTATTTGTGTTCTTTCCGATTTTTTGATGTAGGCACTTAGAGCTATAAACTTCCCTCTAAGAATCGCTTTCAGCGTGTCCCAGAGGTTTTGTTGTGTTGTATTGTCCTTTTCATTTAGTTCCAGGAATACTTTTATTTCTTTCTTAATTTCTCTTTTGAACCATTCATCATTCAGGAGTGTGTTGTTTAATCTTCATATTTATGTAGTGAGTTTGGCTTCTT
>NW_008337053.1:1978310-1978952 GCF_000622305.1 Nannospalax galili | reverse complement strand
AGTATGTCCTTTGGTGCTTGGGTGGAATACTCGGTAGATGTCTGTTAAGTCCATTTGATATATGGTGTTGTTTAATTCAGATGTCTCTCTGTTAATTCTCTGTCCTATTGTCCTATCTAATGGAAACAATGAGGTATTGAAGTCCCTTACTATAATTGGGATTAATCTGGGGTCTTAAAGTCCTGTAGTACCACTTTTATGAAGTTGCATTCACCAGAGTTTGGTGAATATATGGTCATGATTGTAACATTTTCTTGGTCAATTGCTCCTTTCATCATAATTATGTGGCCCTCTTCAGCTCTTCTGATTAGTTTTAGTCTGAAGTCTATTTTGTCAGATATTAGTGTTGCAATTCTTGCTTTTTTCTTAGTACCATATGTGCTTGGAATATCTTTTTTTTCCATCCTTTCACCTTAAGGTAGTGCCTGTCGTTGAAAGTGAGGTAAGTTTCTTGCAGACAACAAAAAGATGGGTTTGTTTCTTAATCCATTCACCTAGCCTGTTTCTTTTGACTGGGAGTTCAAGTCCGTTAATATTCAAAGTTATTAATGAAAGATGAGTACTGGATCCTGTCATTTTAATTTCTGTTTACATTCTTGATATAGCTGTACTTTTCCACAGTTATACTTTCATTAAATTTCT